>NC_143053.1:145690000-145990000 GCF_052426305.1 Pelodiscus sinensis
CTGTGCTGCTGCCTCTGTATCAGAGGCAACAACAGGGGGCAGCAGGTAGGAGTTGGTTTGCATGGCGAGCCAATTTTTAAAGTGGCTCCCTTCGCGGAGCCACCCTGCACTGCTGCCTCTGTTATTCCCCATGGGAGAGAGACCAGGGATTTACTGGCTGCCATCTCCACCCCCAAGAGCACTGAATAACTGTGTAGCCACTAAGAATTGTGGTTACACAATTACTAAAATAAACTATTTCTTAGGGTACGTCCAGACTACATGCCTCCGTCGACGGAGGCATGTAGATTAGCCAGATAGGCAGAGGGAAATGAAGCCGCGATTAAAATAATCGCGGCTTCATTTAAATTTAAATGGCTGCCCCGCTCTGCCGATCAGCTGTTTGTCGGCAGATCGGGGCAGTCTGGACGTTCCCCTGTCGCCAGAAAACCCTTTTGTCGACCGCCCCGTTATGCCTCATCCCACGAGGCATAACGGGGCGGTCGACAAAAGGGTTTTCTGGCGACAGGGGAACGTCCAGACTGCCCCGATCTGCCGACAAACAGCTGATCGGCAGAGCGGGGCAGCCATTTAAATTTAAATGAAGCCGCGATTATTTTAATCGCGGCTTCATTTCCCTCTGCCTATCTGGCTAATCTACATGCCTCCGTCGACGGAGGCATGTAGTCTGGACGTACCCTTAGATTCCTACTGAATATATTTTCTTGAATTATGATTGAGTAATCATAATTTTTGACTTGTTTCAGAATGGCAAGAGTACTTACAGCTGGAAGAACAGTGGATTTATTAATCCTGAAAACACATTTATTTTATTTTATTATATTTATCCAGTCCTAATTTTCTCCTCCTACCTCTGTTAGTGAGTTGGACTAGTCAATAATACAGTACAGAGTGAAAATGGTTACAACTGTGGGTCTTGTATTCAGTTGAAAAACATACTGTTGTACCATTCATGCATTGCCACACATGATATTAATAGTAAAAAGGATTGGTTTTCAACTGCGTACAAAAGGCAAAGTGACAACCATTTTGCCTATATTATGAATCATCCATATCCATGTGGATGATTTGTGAAGGAAAAAATGTCCTCTTTTTTGGTTGGCATTTATAATTCTGTAATGCTTCCACCTGTGTTGAAGATCTACATAATTCCCTAGTCTGTGAAATTATTGTACTCAACTTTTCAGAGTTATTATATTTTCAAAATATATGGCAGTTGTCTTGCATCATCTTCCAAATGGAGTTTTCCATTCACTGTTGTGTAAGTCTTTTGTCACAGTTGCAATAGTGATCTGTTGTGCAATTCATTTTGAGCTTTTATGGGAACCTCTTTTCATCTAAATTTGCTTCTTTGGATTCTCCTTTAATATTTTCCCAGGATAGATGTTGCTACTGTCTTATATGTTATGCTGACATATTAGAGTAATTATTTAGCAAAGTCAGGCTCTGAAGGTAGACATTTTCAGAAGTGATTGTCTTCCACAATTCTGTCCCTTTCTCTTTCTTCTAGGTGTGTTCTGCACATACAATGTTTTTCTACTCTATGAACATCTGTTCTGCAGTTTTCTGAAATTTCACCTGGTTCTTGAAAGCACTTATTAAATTTTGCGCTCATAAAACATATTGGCTGTGTCTACATTGGCCCCTATTCCATAATAGGGATGCTAATGTAGCACTTGGGAATAGGCAAATCCGCGGGGGATTTAAATATCCCCCGCGGGATTTGCATTTTCATGGCTGCCGCTTTTTTCCGGCTTGTAGATAAGCCGGAGAAAAGCGCCAGTCTGGACGCGATCCTCAGGAAAATAAGCTCTTTTCCGGAGGATCTCTTATTCCTACTTGAAAAGAGCTTATTTTCTGGAGGATTGCGTCCAGACTGGCGCTTTTCTCCGGCTTATCTACAAGCCAGAAAAAAGCGGCAGCCATGAAAATGCAAATCCCGCGGGGGATATTTAAATCCCCCGCGGATTTGCCTATTCCCAAGTGCTACATTAGCATTCCTATTACGGAATAGGGGCCAATGTAGACGTAGCCAGTATGTTTCCCAACAAATATACCTCAAACCTTTTTTCCCCTTATTAATCCATATTCCTTTTTCTGACCAGGGAAAAGGGAAATGACTATGAGGGATTTTAGCTTGTTAATAAGCACTGATATCAAAGATAAAGCCCAGGCTGAAGGGGAGGTAAACCAGAGTTAAAAAAAACAACCCTGTCAACTCAGCAGATTTTCTTCAGACTAGGGGTTCAGATGGTCTGCAGGGAAAATCCCAGTCTACGGATCAGTCACATCAGATTGGATGCTCTTGCCCAATTCCTGGGCCCCTGGAGAAGTATAGTCACATGCTGAGGGACAGCTTGGTTCTCAAGCACGTGGACTCAGGCCCATTGATGCAGGGCTAGGAGACAATTGTCCAGGAGCCCCAGTCGCTACCAGGGTAGCTCCGCAGAAAAGTATCTCTGATTCAAAAGCACTTCTGATATGCTCCATGCATGCTTGTTGTCGTTTGCGAATAATGTCAGCCTGTGCATTGTTGCGGAAGCTTTGTATATAGAAATCCAGATTGTAATTCTGACCATCAGGGGGAGTCCATATAGAATTATTTTTCCTTTGGTGTTGATAGGGGGGATCTGGTAGGTCAGATTGATGTTCATTGGTGGTTTGGAAATATTCTCGGAGGCGGAGGCAGAGGCGGCAAAAAAAAGTTCAAGGTCACCACAAAATTGTACAAACTGGTTTTACACCATCCTTGCCAAACTGGACAGTCCCTACGTAAAAGAATCAATGGACACAAATCTGATATTAGGAATGGCAACATACCTGTAGGGGAACACTTCAATCTTCCTGGACACACAATTGCAGATCTAAAGGTAGCCATCCTGCAGCAAAAAAACTTCAGGACTTGACTTCAAAGAGAAACTGCTGAGCTACAGTTCATCTTCAAGTTTGACACAATCAACTCTGGATTAAACAAAGACTGTGAATGGCTAGCTAACTACAAAAGCAGCTTCTGCTCTCTTGGAATTCACACCTCCAGATCAGCTACTAGAAGTGGGACTCATCCTCCCTGATTGGATACACCTCCTCATCTCTAGCCTGATTCTGGCCTGCATATTTTTACCTGCCTCTGGAAATTTCCACTACATGCATCTGACAAAGTGGGTCTTTGCCCACGAAAGCTTATGCTCCTACACTGCCGTTAGTCTATAAGGTGCCACAGGACTCCTCTCCGCTTTTGCAGATTCAGACTAAGACGGCTACCCCTCTGATACTTGACACCATGGATGTAGAAGCTCTATACACCAACATCCCCCTTCTCTTCTGAAATTTGATTTGTCCTTTTCATATGTGTTCATTTTTTTAATTGTATCCTTTGGTATATATGGTTCTGACAATTTTCTTCCACTATTTGATCTGAGGAAGTGGGTCTGGCCCACGAAAGCTCATCACCTAATAAACCATCTTGTTAGTCTTTAAAGTGCTACATAGTCCTGTTTTTTGTTTCAGCCTCATAATAAGACTGAGATGCCTAAAGAGGCATTTAGGCACCTAAGTATCTTTGTGAATCTAGCCTATTGTGATTCCTTTAGCACTCAATCTATATTCCACTTAGATTTTCTTACTTTCAATGATGTCTTCCTGTCTGGCTGACAGTTTTTAACCCTCTTTGAAGTCTTTTACTTCACTTCTTTTATATCTGGCTCATAATATCCACCCCTTTTATTACCAGCAATTGCTCGAACCTCCAGCTGCTCTCTTAAATCGTACTTCGCCTTTAAAATGAAGCTTTTAAAGGTGACCTACAAAGCTTTATGAATGCTTTTAAGTACTCCATTTAGCATATATCTGAAGTGCTGTGTGTGTATGTACACCCCTACACAAGAACAAAACTATGTGTCTTTTATTCCTCCTTAAAATTTGCATTTTTCATACCCTCATTAGCATCAGTATCTCAAGGAACTTTGATTTTTGTGAAATAGCGGCATCGTAAACTCCATAGACATATTTATCACTGTGTTAAATCTGAACTGCTTCTTGTTCTTCCCCTGCTCATTTTGAACGGAGGGCAGGGGATATTTAGCCAAACAATGTAGCAATGTATAAATATGTATGGGAAAGATAATATGATAAATTCTATCTGCTTGGTTTGCAAATATTAGTAAGGGCAGAAGGAGGAAAAGTTTATATCCTCCTCACTCATGTTTCTCCCCTCCCCACGCCGCATGAGATGGGCAGGTTGTGGGAGAGAGGAAAAATAGCCACTGTTTAAAAAATCATGGAAGAAGGAAGTTTAATAAAACTAAATAAAGCAGAAGTGGATATTTATACTAAAAGTCATGAAATGAAAAAGTAAATAATCTTGGCCAGTCATCTTTAAATATAGACCTCCAACTGTAAACATTCATGAATAACTAGTGTCAGACACTGGATAGTCAATTCAGCAGGAATATGCAGTTATATATATGTTCAAACTTTATTCATTAACAGTGTCATTAATAATGATTAATAGATAGTGCACCTCTTCTGTGGGGGTTCTAATTAAAGTCTTAAATTGTAATGTTGTGTAAAAGCATGATCACTCTCTTTGTTCTATTGTTATACAAAAGAAAGATGTTCATTCCACCCAATTTTCTGATTTGGAATTGATTTGCTCATTTTCTCTCTGAGATGTTTTCTTACAGTAGAGTTATAATTCCCTTTCAATTGTTAGCAAATATCTTAATATTTTTATTATAAGTATCCATTTTGACACAACTATTAAATAGCACACATAACTTGTTCAATAGCAAAATTCTACAATATACTACTCCATTCATTAACACTATTGCTGTCTTTATTAACCTTTGCAAGTAATAAGTTTTTCCTGTGAGAGATTATTCAATAACGGTTATATGCCATTTTTGAACTAAATATTTGGACTATGATTTTAGTACACCAGTTGTTCCTTCAAACATCTCACCGTGTCTTATTTAAATGGCATAATGACATAGATTGACAAAACTATGGATCACATGAAGGCCTGGAAGAAAGGTCCCTAAAATCATTGTTATGCTTCAAAACTCAGCTGAGCTAGAGGTTGTCTCAATTTGTCATTATATCACTTAAATAATATTATGTTAGTCCTATGAAGAGGAGGGCAAAGAAAAATGCCTAATTGAAGTACCTTAATGATATTTTATTTATACACTACACATACTGTGTGCTTCTGTGGTTGGATGGAGTAGTATATTCTCCCCAATGACTACTTTCATCTGAAGTAGTAGCTGCCCATATCTAGTTGTTGTTTTTTTTCTTATTCACACTATATCTGCTTTTAAAGGAAACATGGTAAGTCCAAGCCTCATGACACCTGCCTCAGCTCCGCCCCACAATTGTGTTGCTGTATAATACTAGGACTGGAAGGGACCTTGAGAGGTCATCAGCCCTCATAGCAGGACCAAACATGGTCTGTGTCATCCCTGATAGATGCCGGTCAAACCTCTCTTAAATATCTCCAGTGATGGATATTCCACAACCCCTCCGGCAATTTATTTCAGTGTTTACCACCATGACACTTTGGAATTTTTTCCTAATGTCCAACCTAAACATCCCTATCTTCAGAGGCCAAGGAAAACAATTTCCCCCCTTCGCCCCTGTGATACCCTTTTAGATACCTGAAAACAGCTATCATGTCACTTCTCAGTCTTCTCTTTACTAAACAAGCCCAATTCCTTCAGCCTTGCCCCATAGCTCATGTTTTTTAGACCTTTAATCATTGTTGGTGCTCTTCTCTGCACCTTCTACAATTTCTCCACATCTTTCTTGAAATGTGGTGCCCGGAACTGGGCACAATAACCAGTTGAAGCCTAATCAGCATAGATTAGAGCAGAATTACTTCTTGTGTCTTCCTTACAACACTAATGAATCCCAGAATAATGTTTGAAAATATAGGTACTGGGCAGGGTACTTATAATTTTTTTTAAAGGGGGTACTTTATAAAAAAAGATCAAGAAACCCTGATCTAAATCATCGATGAAGGTATTGAACAGAACTGGTCCCAAAACAGACCCCTGCGGAACCTCACTTGTTATCTTTCGAGCATGACTGTGAACCGTTAATAACTACTCTCTCAGAATGGTTGTCCAGCCCGTTATACACTCACCTTATAGTAGCCCCATCTAAGTTGTATTTTCTTAGTTTATTGATAAGAAGGTCATGCGAGACTCTATCAAATGCCTTACTAAGACTAACATGGTTACCTCTCTGTTACTAAGGTCTAGATATACCACGTCCACCGTTTCTCCCTTATCCACAAGACTTGTTATCCTATCAAAGAAAACTATCAGTTTGGTTTTACAAGATTTTTTCTTTACAAATCCATGCTGTCTGTTACCTATCACCTTATTTTTTCCAGATGTTTGCAGATGAACATATTATATTCTTTTATCCAAATTTAGTTGTTTTTATTTTGCATTAATTCTCATATGAAGTATTTTCCAGTCACCAGGCTCTGTACAAGGTAGCAGTCAGCTGCCAAAACCCCCTTCCTTTCCAAGCTGGATTGCTTACTTGAATAGGTTTTCTCTCTCAACTTGATGTGGAGGTCTTCATTACAGCTAGAGCACTCTTTTGTACAGTACCTTAAAGAGAATTCAACTGTCTTGGGCAAGCCAGAGAAAGCTGGGCAGCCCTTTTTGCAGGCTTTAATTCCTTTCCTCTCTGAATTAATTACTTGCAGACACATGGCAGAATACTGAATTTTGTGAAGTAATAAGTATGCCAATAAATGCCATGAAAGACAATCAAGGCTACATGATCATAAACTATTCTTTGCTAATAAATTCTGATAAGTGAAGCTTTGCTTTAATTGTTTAGAATATTTCACAGTGCAGTATTAAATGGACAGTAGAATAGTGCTTGAAAAATCCAGTCAACTGCTTGCCACTGAGCAACAGGAGACTTTCCTTGGCGAGCTATGGAGAGCAAACCATCCATTTCTGCAAACATTAACCTTGTTGTTGTTGTTTTAATTTTGTATTCCTTCTGTTTGGCAAAATAATCTCCCAGATATGCAACAAATTCAAACTAATGCAGCATTATTTTCTCAAGTCTAAGTTCAGGCTCCCATCTCTCTCAAGCGACATCAACCTTTGTGAACGTGCAAGAGTATTTAGATCTGATATTTTGGTTTAGATCCATCTCTGTTTTGAATATCAGTACAGTGTTTCCTGAACCAATTTAAGGGATCCATGGTCAAAAAATGCAAATATACTTAATAGTGTGCTTGGATACATTTACATACTGCACCTGTGCTCTGTTGCTCTTCTGCTGAGCCTGATAGATCATTAGACAACGTCTGTTGCTTTTTTTTCAGCATCAACGAAAAATCTTTCTGGCACAAGAACAGAGGATTTTGTATGGATTCTTCTACAAATAAATCACTGTGAGCCATATGTTCCCTTCTGTTATAGAATATGGAGAGTACCATTTTTAAATCAAATTGTTACAATAAAGAGACTCAAAAGCCATGCATGGTTGACTGCAGCTTGCGAGGCATGTTCTTGGCAGAAGATATGGAGTGTTGAACTTGCTGTGGAAAATAACCACTAGTATCCCATGGATGTCAGAAATGGGGGATTTTCAGGAAGTAGGTGGGAAGGCCTGGGGCAAACACAGGTATCACATATGCTACCCCCTGAGTAGCTGCAAATGGTTTGTCTGAAAGTCATTCACAAAATAGTGTTGCCTTTCAGCAGCAGTAATATTGCACATCAGACAATTTAGCAGTCCTACTGTTTGCCTGTTTCCAAAAGTATAGATATAGACTATGCCACCGTTAAATGCATACCCAAGGGCACTGTCCCTACAACACTGCAAATGTGCAATAAAAAATAGCTTAGGATTGTTCGGGGGTGGATAAAGACATTGAGGGGAAGGAGGAAAAAGCCCTTACGTGAAGGAGGAAAATTAAATAGAGGAAGTTGGGATATTAGGTTGAAAGTTGAGTAGTAGGAAAGCAGACAGAAGGCAACTTGTGGGAGAAACAAAAAGGAAGTTAGGGGCACTAAAGAGACACGGGGAAGGAAGAGAGTAATTAGAATCCAGGGAAACAGAAATGCAGGAGGAGGACTGGGGAGATACAAGGAAGAAAAGATGAGGTCAGAGAAAAAGAAGGTTATTGATTCATAATGCACCCAATTGTTACCCCAGAATATGGACCTCAGGCATGCCAATAATGTTTTGCCCACAGTTATGCAATTTATTCTGTTCAAATGGGTAATAAGGTAGAGGCTTACCTAAAGGAATTCCAAGGGCATTACCAGAGGTCTTGTGTCTGACCTGCTCGGGACTCCCCAGAACAGGCTAATCCTACTAACCCTTGAAAGGTCACGAATGCAGTCATAGAATCATAGAACCATAGAGCTGGAAGAGACCTCAGAAGGTCATCAAGTCCAGCCCTCTGCTGTAGGCAGGACCACTCCCAACTAAATCAACCCGGCCAGGGCTTTGTCAAGCCGAGACTTAAACACCTCTAGGGATGGAGACTCCACTACTTCCCTAGGTAACCCATTCCAGTGCTTCACCACCCTCCTAGTGAAATAGTTTTTCCTAATATCCAACCTGGACCTCTCCCACCACAACTTGAGACCATTGCTCCTTGTTCTGCCATCTGTCACTACTGAGAACAGCCTTTCTCCATCCTCTTGGAACCTCCCTTCAGGAAGTTGAAGGCTGCTATCAAATCCTTCCTCACTCTTCGCTTCTGCAAACTATACAGACCCAACTCCCTCAGCCTCTCTTCATAAGTCATATGCTCCAGCCCCCTAATCATTTTGGTTGCCCTCCGCTGGACCCTCTCCAATGCGTCCACATCCTTTTTGTAGTGGGGGGCCCAGAACTGGACACAATACTCCAAATGTGGCCTCACCAAAGCCGAATAAAGGGAATAATGACATTTCTGGATCTGCTGGCAATGCTCCTCTTAATGCAACCTAATATGCCATTAGCCTTCTAGGCTACAAGGGCACACTGTTGACTCATATCCAGCTTCTTATCCACTGTAACCCCCAGGTCCTTTTCTGCAGAACTACTACTTAACTGGTTGGTCCCCAGCTTGTCACTATGTTTGGGATTCTTCCGTCCCAAGTGCAGGACTCTGCACTTGTCCTTGTTGAACCTCATCAGATTTCTTGTGTCCCAATTCTCCAATTTGTCTAAGTCACTCTGGACCCTATCTCTGCCCTCAAGCGTATCTACCTCTCCCCCTAGCTTAGTGTCATCGTCTTTTGTTCAAGGATGGACTTACAATCAGCAATTATTCAAAAACAAAATGTTTATTTAAAAGAAATAAGTACAGGTTGACCCTCTCTTGTCTGGCACCCTCAGGACTTAACCAGTGCCTTGGAGGATAGGATTAAAATTCAAAATGATCTGGACAAACTGGAGAAATGGCTGAGGTATAAATAGGATGGAGTTTAATAAGGACAAATGCAAAGTACTCCACTTAGAAGGAACAATCAAATGCACACATACAAAATGTGGTGAGGAGTCCTGTGGTACTTTATAGACTAACCAAAGTGTTGGAGCATAAGCTTTCGTGGGCAAAGACCCACTTCGTCAGATGCATGTAGTGGAAATTTCCAGAGGCGGGTAAAAATATGCAGGCCAGAATCAGGCTGGAGATGACGAGGTGAATCCAATCAGGGAGGATGAGTCCCACTTCTAGTAGCTGATCTGGAGGTGTGAATACCAAGAGAGGAGAAGCTGCTCTTTGTAGTTAGCAAGCCATTCCATGTCTTTGTTTAATCCTGAGTTGATTGTGTCAAACTTGAAGATGAACTGTAGCTCAGCAGTTTCTCTTTGAAGTCAGGTCCTGAAGTTTTTTTGCTGCAGGATGGCTACCTTTAGATCTGCCATTGTGTGTCCAGGGAGATTGAAGTGTTCTCCTACAGGTTTTTGTATGTTGCCATTCCTAATATCTGATTTGTGTCCATTTATTCTTTTACGTAGGGACTGTCCAGTTTGGCTGATGTATATAGCAGAGGGGCATTGTTGGCACATGATGGCATATATTACGTTAGCAGATGTGCAGGAGAATGAACCAGTGATGGTATGGCTGATCTGGTTAGGGCCTGTGATGGTGTTGCTGGTATATATATGTGGGCAGAGTTGGCACCGAGGTTTGTTGCATGGATTGGTTCCTGAGTTAGAATTATTATGGTGCGGTGTATAGTTGCTGGTGAGAATATGCTTCAGGTTGGCGGGTTGGCTGTGGGCGAGGACTGACCTGCCTCCCAAGGCCTGTTAAAGTGAGGGATCATTGTCCAGGATGGGTTGTAGATAACTAATGATGCGTTGGAGAGGTTTTAGCTGAGGACTGTAGGTGATGGCCAGTGGTATTCTGTTGGTTTCTTTCTTGGGCTTGTCCTATAGCAGGAGGCTTCTGGCTCTGTTAATCTGTTTCCTCACTTCCTCGTGTGGGTATCGTAGTTTACAGAATGCTTGTTGAACATCTTGTAAGTTAGGTCTCTGTCTGAGGGGTTGGAGCATATGAGGTTGAACCTCACTGCTTGGCTGTAAACAATGGATCATGTGGTGTGTCCGGGATGGAAGCTGAAGGCATGCAGGTAAGCATAGCGGTCGGTAGGCTTTGCCCACCACAGCTTATGCTCCAACACTTCAGTTAGTCTATAAGGTGCCGCAGAACTCCTCGCTGCTTTTGCAGATTCAGACTGACACGGCTACCCCTCTGATACTTGACATACAAAACGGTAAGTGACTGCTTAGGAAGGAGTATCGCAGAAAGGGATCTGGGGGTCATAATGGATCACTGGCTAAATATGAGTAAACGCTAAATATTTGTAATGCCATTGCAAAAAAAGCAAACATTATTCTGGGATACATTAGCAGAAGTGTTGTAAGGAAGACACAAGAAGTAATTCTCCTCTAATCTATGCTGCTGAAATTCTGTATTGTATCCAGTTCTGGTAGCCATAAGTTCAGGTAAGATGTAGACAAATGGGAGAAAGTTCAGAGAATAGCAACCAACATGATTACAGGTCTACAAATATGATCTATGAGGGAAGTGTGACAGATTTCCCCCCCCCCCCCCCATGGACATGAATAGACTTAACTCAAAGAGGCTTTGAGCAAATTATTTTATGTAACCTATCAATATTCATGTCATGATCCCCTGATTCTGTTTATCTTATTTTGATGTGTGTATCATTCTTGTGTGTAAAATTAGACATCTGGAGTAGGGAATATTTTATGATTTTTAAATGTGTGAATGAGAGTCATCAAGGGAGGTCTCAGTGTCTGGGCAGTCATATGCAAATAGCCTTTTATCCTTAAGACAGCAGTGGCTGGTAGGGAGTGGCCAGGTGACTTCCCCATGTACAGTAATAAGGGTTTTCTTTAAAAAGAATAGAAAAGTAGGAGGTTTTTGGTCTTTTGGCTGGGCTGCATTTGAAGGAAGGGGACGAAGACCCAAGGTGGGGAAACAGCCCTGGTTTGGAGGCGCAGCTGGAAAAGAGGTTTTAGGGTGAGTTTGGAAAGTTTGTACTGAAGTTTCAGTGTAAAATTAGCCAAATGTTTTTGTTTCTTTTGATTTGTAACCTGCTTTGCTCTGCCTGTTCTCACTTTTTACCACTTAAATCCTACTGTTGTACTTAATAAAAATCACTTTTATTTTCTATTAAACCCAATGTAAACAATTATTACCTGGGGAAACAATCAGTGTGACATTCCCCCTTTCATTGATAAAGGTAGCTTACCTGATCCTTTGGGGTTTTGATACCATTTGGGGAGGAGTATCACAGGAGGCTGGGCCCAAAATTGTACTTTCCTTGGACCTGAAGAGATTCAGTGTTTGTACTGCTTCTCGGTCGGGGCAGGGACCTCGGCTCATAGCCTTGTCTGGAGGAGACCAGCAGCGCTGGCCCAGCAGAACTAGGTGGTGAGGTGACCCAGAGAACAGGAAGGCAAGTGGCAGTGGCCGTGCCAGCACCCTGGGCTGGGAGGCACCCCAGGGGGTCTTCTGTGACCTCACCCTGTTACAGGAAGATTGAAAAATGTGGGTTTGTTTAGCCTGGAGAAGAGAATAGGGGACATGATATCATTTTTCAAGAACATAAAAGGTTTAAAAGATTGTGACAAAGAGGAGTGAAAAAATGATATTTGCTTTAACTTCTGAAAACAAGAATCAATGGTCTTAAATTACAGCAAGGGTGGTTCAGATTGGATATTAGCAAAAAACTTCTGTCATGGTAGTTAAGCACTAGAATAAATTGTCTAGAAAGGTTGTGGAGTCTCCATTATTAGAGATTTTTAAGAGCAGATTAGCCAAACACTTGTCAGAGATGGTCTATATTGGGGTGGCCAACTCGCAGCTTGCGAGCCTCATGCGGCTCCTGCGCCACATGCGGCTCCCGCACCCACAGCTTTCAGCTCTTAAAGGGGCAGTGTGTTTCTGTCTGAAAGAGACAGAGCCAGAGTCACAGCATCCCGTGCAGACTTTAAAATGACCACCTTAAAAATGGCCACCTTAAAAGGGCAATACCTGCTCTGATTTTAAAAGGGCAAACTGTTTTTTTGGATTTTTTTTGCTCGACCAAACATTCTGGCTCTTCGCCTGTAACGGGTTGGCCACCCCTGGTCTATATAATGCTTAGTCCTGCCATGAGTGCAGAGGACTGGATTAGAAGTCTTGAGGTCCCTTCAGGCATGTCAACACGTCAGGGCTAAACTCAAAATAAGCTACTCAACTTGAGCTATGCTACTTGTGTAGCTTAAGTTGAAATAGCTTATTTCAATTTTTGGTGTTGTCTGCACAGCAGTTATTTTGAAATAGAGCACTCTTTCCCTGACTTCCCTTACTCCTCATACAATGAGGGTTACAGGAGTCAGAGTAAGAAGTCCGTTATTTTTAATTTATTTTGAAATAATGGACTTGCTGTGTAGACATGCACTACATTATTTTGGAATAACTAATGTTATTCTGAATTAACGTTGCTGTGTAGACATAGCCTTCCAGTCCTACAAGTCTATAATTGGTGTTGACAACGTTGAGAGTGTAGACTCCAAACGCCATTTTCAGCAATTATTAAGGATAGCTCTGAGCCAGTGCCTTAGTTTTCAAAGTGTTTAAAAAAAAACACATTTACTCATTATTTCTCAAAAACTCCACTGAGAGGTAAGTCTGTATCATCTCCAATTTAGAGAAGAAACTTGGTCAGAGAGGTTTATCTAATGTTTCCAGGCGGGTGTACCTAGTATTAGTCATCTAACTCCACATTTAGACACTCAATTGACCTAATTTTAAAAGTTGTGCAAGAGCCAAGGACAATCTGTCCCTGTCCTAACATAAAAGTCCAGAGAGGGGTCATTGTCTAACACAACTGGAGATTGGTAGCCAGGGACTTTTGTGTGTTTATCTTGGCTGCCTGTTGATTTCCTCCATGGCTTTAAAACCTGACTTCACATGGAGGCAGGTAAATGGCTTTATTTTTGCATGTTTTGCACACCCGCAACTTCCACTGAAGCTGGAGAGTGGTGAACAGGATTGGCCATTGGCTCAAGACCCTTTCATGTGGAGGGAAGTTGAAGGGGACTCTTTGGATAGCTTCTCCCCAAAAGCTACTTCTCCGTGGTTTTTAACATGGGTGGAGATAATCTGACACAGGGAATTTTGTAGTGCAACCTTCTCAAAACATTAATGACTCATGTAGTTACATTTGTAGCAGATGGGCTATACTGTTGTGATATCTGATAGCATATGTGGTGTTGAAAAGGTAGACAAGGTTGTAAAGGTTTATTTCTGAAAAGTAAAAGTTATTTATTCAATATAAGACAGTTAAAACATCTCCAAATGTCCATAACTCATCACCTCATGTACTTTACTTTGCATTAAGTAGGGTAAGCTTCTTATGGGGTCAGCAATTAGATTTCACTCATTGAGATTTCCGTTTCTTTGTTTTTCAGCTCTCATTTGCAGCAACAACCCCGGAGTTAGCAGATAAGAAAAAATATCCTTATTTCTTCCGGACAGTGCCATCTGATAATGCAGTGAATCCTGCAATTTTGAAGTTACTCAAATATTATCAGTGGAAGAGGGTGGGGACTCTAACTCAGGATGTACAAAGATTCTCTGAGGTAAGAGCTGCTTAACTAATGGTATAAGAAGGTGATTTCTAATGTTTAATACTCAGGAACCTACTTCCACCATTAATGGGGAAAATGCATCCATTGTTTAAATCTGATTCTTTTTTTCTTGCCAGATGGCATTTACTGTACTTAAAGCCTGTTTCTGTAAGGGATTTCAGTACTTGTATAATTATGCAGATATCATGTAGCTGTGCTGCATTGTTGCAGAGTGAGGCCCAGAATGGTTTTATTTATTAAGTTTTGCACAGGTGCAGCAGATTTCTGCTGAGAGTTTGAACTCTGTTATAACAACACTCTTGCAAAAACAAATCTTTTATGTAGATATGTCATCAACATTCTAATTACACCCGCCTCTGCATCTCTTGATTTGTAATGCATATATACTTGTAAGGGAATTTTTATCTTTGTTTGGTCATTGGTTTGGCTAGTACGTAGACCAAATGTAGTCTCAGTCTGTTCCTTCCTTTAAGCCTCTATCATCAGTTTGCACACTTACAAATCTAGTCTCCAAACCGGCTTTGGTTGAAAAGCTGCAGTCTAGATGGGGAACAAGGATGTAGAACTAGTTGCACCCTCTTATTTTCATTCCCTTCGCTACAGTTTGAGTACTCATGATCCTAGAGTGAGCTAACACTCTGCCCCATCTTTCTCTTTCTGGTCTTGATGTCATTATAAAAAAGTGCTAGCTAACACATATTAAACTTCTAGTCTAGGCAAGGAAAATTTTGGTTTTAACACATTATCTGTTTCAGATAAATTGTGATACCCCCATCTGTATTTTCTGTGCTGGGATTTTAACGTGTAGTAAGTAGCACATGACAAAGCCACACTTTTATCCTGTTGTATACAGGCAGTTTTCCCCTCTTTTTCACTGAGATCATATCCAGACAGAATGTTGTATGTCACTGAATTAAATAAATATTCATTTTTCTGGAGATGTAAGTGTCACCCTTCTGTGTGCAGATGGTAAATTTAATTGCCACACAATATATTAAACTTATGGTAATGAAGGATCCTGTCAACACCTCTCTAGCATCCAAGTGGCTTATGTATAATACACTGAGTCATGATTCCTTGGGACCATTAAAATTTAACCCTTTTCTCTTACAGTTGAATATAGAACTTCCCTCTTTTCTTTCAATTTCATGCAAATAATACAATTACAGAATATAGAAAAAAACAGAAAGTGCCATTATGTCCATTTGGAACATCTTTCCTTTGGAGGTACACCAAGTAATACTGATTTGTGTGCGTGTAATTTCAGTTTATGAAAATAAAATTAGATTGCTGGATTTTTTTAAGTTCAAAGAATACTGTATTTAGACAAAGTATATCTTAAATGTATAATCTCTAAGTAAAATTCTGAGACACACAGGTTGTAAAGCTCTTTCTTCTAAGGAATGTCCACGAAATTTCCAGATGGCAGGAGATGACAGCTATATTATCTCAGTGTGGACAGCCATGACTATTGGAGGAGCGGTGAAGAAATAAGATTAGGAGTGCACTGAATGTGATTTCAAAGTAGGCTACTATGTACCAGTATTTACTATATATTTGAGATAATTTGTCTGTCTGTGTGTTGAAGAACTCCTCGTTGGAGAGCTAGAACCAACAAATTTGGTATGCAGCTTCCTCTTATCAAAACTTTGCTTTGAAGTCAGCGTTTGGTTGTGGCAGGAAAACAGGCTGTGCCTGGAATAGGACTGCTTCTCATAAAACCCTACAGAAAAGAGACCAAATCACTAGGTTGGTGAAAAGAGGCTTGTGGGGGATCCTCCTCCCACCCCATCCAGAATTGTCATAGCCCCAAGCCTCCCACCCTCAGGTGCTCTTTAAGGAAGGTGGTGGGAGACTGATTCACATGGGGATGTGATTGGCTGTTCTCCTTCATCAGAGGAAAGTGCAGTTTGCTGCATTCCTCACTCAAGCTGGGGTATGCAGGGGGCAGATGAACCTGAACCTGCCCCAGCTGGAGAACATGTCTGTGCCCACTGGAGCTGCAGCGGCAATGGAGAGTTGTTTCTTAGGGTAAGGAGAGTCAAGGGGGTGGGTGGCTTAGGAAAGAGGATTGGAAGGTGGGGGGCCTCAAGGCACGAGATGGGGGCAGCTCAGGAGGAAGCAGGTGGGGATGCAGAAGTCAGTTCAGGTGGGAGGTGCAGCATTCAGGGCAGAGCTCAGGTCAGGGGACTGAGAGGGGGGGTTTACTGGGGCTGTGTGTGGTGGCAAGGTGGCACTGCTCCAGCAGTGGCTTCTCCTAGGGGGCTGTGGCAGTGCTCCCTAGAGGGTGACTCCTGTTGGAGGGGGGAAGTGCTCTGTGGGCTGGCACTGGCTTCCACCTGCCCCCAATCCCTGTCTGCTGCTGGTGTGGAGTATGTGGTGTTTCAGGGTTACCTCTGGCCTACAATGGCACCTTCCATCCTGCTGCCTGTTTTTTTTTTGGGGGGGGGTACTCTGAGGGCCTGGCCAGGCTGTAAGCTGCCCCTGGCTTTCAGGTCCCCCTCCACTCCTTGCAGGATGTTTGGGGGAGGAAGCAACCAGGGGCTGCCCCCTCCTCCAGTGGGTCCCCCCTCACATCCTGCAAGCTGTTTGAGGAGGGGCCAGGCTCTGGGGGCTGTTCTCCTACTCCAGTTCCCTCCCTGCACTGCAGCCTGCAGGCTTTTGGGAGAGGGTCTGAGAACTGCTCTCACTCCAGTGACCTCCCTGCAGCCTGAAGGCCTCTCCACATCCTCCAGTACCCTCTCCCCATGGCCTGCAGCCTTGGGAGTCCAGGCTCCAATGGCCCATCCATGGCCTGCAGCCAGTCTGGGGGTGAAGGGGTGAGACTCTGGGAGTTTCCCCCCTCACTGCCTTCCTCTAACAGTTCTCCTTGGCAGACTGTCTTGGAGGGGGGAGGGGGACAGACTCCAGGGGCTGCCCCTGGCCTCTAGCACACTCCCTCCCTGTGGCCTGCAGGATGTCTGGGGTGGAGGTCAGGCAACCCTAGCTCCCAGCAGGCCTCCCCCACATATCATGAAAGCTGTTTGGGGAGGATCCAGGTTCCAGGGGCTGTTACCCTCCTCCAGCTGTCCCCTCAGCCTGCAGGCTGTCCATGGAGAGCGGGCTCCAGGTTTGGGGCAGGAGGGCTCCATATCTAGTCTCATGGCACGCAAGATGGTGGAGACCCAGCCCTGCTGACCACTCTCTTTGTGCTTCAGTTGCCCCCCAGTGGCCGCTCTCAGTGTCGCGTTCCTCCTCTTTGTGCCCTTCCCTTAAACGCCCCTCCACTCCCTGCCTCCTCCCTTTCCCTGCTATGGAAAACAGTCCCATTCCCAGCATTTCTTGTTTTCCAGGCACAACCAGGGATACTTTAGGGTAAGCGGAAGCTGCCTACCAAATTGGTGGTCCTAGCTCTTATGGTTTAAGAGGAATTCTTGAACAAACATATTCACAGATGCACAAACAGAAGCACTCTAAAATATATCTAGATCTAGATATCTCTCTCATCAGTTCCTCCAGTACTGTAGCTATTTTTGCTTGATTTTCCTGCATTTCCTCCAATTTGACTATAGATACACCTTTGTGGCTTCAGGGTACCTAGAATTAAAAGCTGTATTTTAGTCGTGATCCCACAAGTACTATGAAAAAAAGACAGTTATTTCCTTGTTTTGTGCTATGATATCTCCTCCTATGCAACCTAAAATCAGCTCTTCCTACTGCTGTTTGCATTTTGGCATGCCTAATTTGTTGCCTGCTATGACCTAGATCCTATTGTGGTGTGTTTGCTGTCACTGCTGCTGCTTTTCAAGTATTTCCCCTCCATTGAGTACTTGTGCATGGGATTATTTTAAAGACAAGTTAAGTTGTGTTTGTCTAACTTATTTTTGTGCTTTGCCTATATTTCTAACAGTATTTCCTTTGTATTATTCCTCTGCCCTTGCCTGGAGTTCTCAGCACTTCCCAGTTTAGTATCATCAATGTAGGTGGTATTTTGAAAAGGAGGAAGAAATGAAAAGTGTGTAGGGAGTTAGTGAAATTAGCTACTGATCTGAAGAAGAAAATATAGTTAAAGTCTTCCTTCTTGTTACCTTAGTAACCACATTTCCAGAATGGCATAACTCGGGCCTTTGGCCTTGACCATTTGAAAACATCTTACTACCAAATAAATAACAATAACACTTGCAGTTGGAAGAAATACTTTTTTTTTACACTTCTGTTTATTAGGTCATGGTTCTAGATGTCTACTGTAGAAATCACTGCATCTCTGTCATCCATTGTACCTGCATCAAACCAACTGAGAACTTTTAAGTGTGATTTTGTAATCAATGCCCCTTCCAAGTATGGTGTACTGTCCCAGCTAGTGGCACTGGGACCACTCACAGGGAGAATAAGGAGTCTAGTCTACAACCTTAGCTAATAGCCAGCTGGCTTTTAGTTCATGTCGTACATGCTCATGTGCTAAGCTCCAGAGGTCCCAGGTTCAAGCCTGCCTGTGGGCGTTACAATTTCTCATCCTATTAAAAAGGTTATAAATAAATGCAGTAAAATTGTTTAAAAGAGAATCATCAAGGGCATGTCTACACTATGGAGTTATTTCAAAGTAACAAGGCAAGCCACCACACAGCAAGCACATTATTTGAAAATACCAGGCTTGTGATAGTGAAATAACAACCCCTCATTCTATGAGGAATAATGCCTATTTTGAATTTGCTATTCACAGCCTGGGGCCTGCACAGCAGCCCATGCACATGGGTGCACATGGAATTCCAGTCTGGAACATGCAACCCCCTGAGGCTGTCACACAGGAACCCCTGGGTCCTTCTCATAAGTTTCCTGAAGAGTCCGCCTTCCTCCCAACTCCATGGTGGGACACCTTCCCACAACAAGCCACCACTAAGGATGCTGGGGTCATGGAACCACACAGCAGTGCCGCACACAGCACTGGCTCATGCCTGCACTTGGGTAGCATCCACTCCTGGTCAAGAGTGGTGAGGCAGAGAACACTGATCCCCTGCATGGGAATCTGCTGTGGAAAGGAAAAGGAGGAGACCCCAGTAGAACCCCCCCTCTGGCAAGCTGCATCTGCTGCTCACACACACCTCCTCCCATCTCTTCCAGTGGGCAGGGATAGAAGTTCTCTCTCTACTGGACTCCACCATTGGCAGACCCAGTGTGTTTGTGGCACAGAGGGAAGGCAAGCTAACCCATCCCTGCCCCTCCTGTCCACAGGCTCCTGGCCTGACTGGCACCTTCCCATGCCTGCTTGTCCCTGGGAAGTGGGGGTAGCTAGGCTCCCTGGAACATCCGTGCCCCTGCAGGAAAGTGCCCTCTGTGTGGCAACAAATGGTCTTTACTTGATACCCATCACCATTGACTGAACCAATGCCTTCGGTGTCGGCTCACATATTAGGGCAAGCCTTCATACACACTGTCTTCTGGTATGACTGCCTTTCTCACTTGTCTTCAGAGCTTGGCCTGCTGTGAGGGTGGTGTGTGCACCACCTACTGTGCCATCAACATGACCCATAGAGACCCACTGTCGACCCCGAGACAAGCTGATGTGGGAACACCTCAAGTGCCCTCCAGTGTAGTTTTAAGCAGGAGCAGCAGGGGCGGGTCACTGAGCTGGAGGAGCACTGCGCTGAACGGGAGCTGTGGCACACCTTCTGGGAGCAGCTGTCCCAGCAGCCTGAGACCACAGGCTCAGGCTTTCACCACTGCCGTTGAGCACCTGCTCACCGCCATTGTGCAGTCCAGCAGCCCACCCCACAGCAGCTCCTCCCCCAACTCCCAGCAACCACTGGAAAACCTCCAGGGAGGGAGATTTCACACCCACTTCCTGGGCAACCCATTCCAGTAGTTCACCTCCCTCCTAAGACAATAGCCAGTAGCAGCTGGCTATGTGACCTTTAGAAATCAGACACCCCCCACTTCCCAGCAATGGATTTTGCATACATAAATCTAGCTCAGAGATGCAATTTTGGGGGCTTAGTAGTCTTCCTAATTCAGGACAGGCTAGTCTAAGGCACTTGTGATCACCATACAGGGGACAGACTGTCTGGGTAGGCAGTCTCTTGTTAGATAGATGCTAAGACACGCAGAATGCAGCAAAAGAGTCAAGAAAAAGTATGACAGCCCTCGGGGGTAGAACCCCCAGAAATACATGTAGCGAGACAACAGCTAAGTAGGGCAGATGGCCAGGGTTCCACGCTCAGTGTAAGATTAATTTGCCATTGAAGACAGCATGACTAGGTGTGAATGTTATAGACACCCCACGCCTTCATGGAAGAGGTTAAGAAACTGCTTTGGGCTGAAATGGCCCTGACCTGCCAATCATGCCAGGATAGGAGAAGCGGTTAAAAAGAGGGAACTCCACTCAGCTGGGGGCAACCTTGGGAAGGGAGCAGACTGTTGAGTGTCTCCATCTCTGCAGAGAAGCATATTCAGCCCCAAGAGGCCCTGCCCTCACAGAAAGCGCATGCAGAGCCATGGCGTTGAATGGGAAAGAGGACTGAGACTTGCACTGGAGTCTCAGGGCTCTGAGGCAGGCATGGATACTCCCCAGGCCCTTCTGGAGTAAGATAGATCCATATTTTGCAGGGAACTGCTTACAGATTTCTTTACTTTTTTGTTTAACCCTATTTGCTCAGTGTGGGCTGTTTTGTGATTTCACCTGGGACCTTGACAGGGGACCAGACGATTGAAAGGCCTTGAGAGCAAGCCCAGTAGAGTGATATACAGCAACACCTGCTGGGCCAAGGGAATACTTCGACTCATTTGCACACATTTCTCACATAATCTACCGGGGGACTATGATTTGTGACAGCTGGTAATGGAGAACTGCCCATAAGTAGGACAGCAGTGCAAGGAATGTGGCATGTTGAACCATTTTAGCAGCACATGTGAGAGCAGAGGGAAATCTCAAAGATTTAGTCAGAACTGTACAAGAGGATATTGTACATCAAACAATAGTAATGATACCAAGACACTCTCCAAGTCTGGGAGCATAGGTTCAGGCTGTCAAGAAAGCAACAAGGGACAATACCAACCTCTGTTCATGTCAAAATATGAATAGGGGACATTCAGTATGATTTCTCATACTGTTGGCTATCAGCATCTTCTGCCATGAGATTTTTTTAGGGTGATTTGGATTCAAACATGCTCATTACAAAGATCAGGCACAATTTAATAATGTACTATGAATCCATAATGCAGACCACAGGAAAACATAATCTCATAGTAATTAACCTAAAAAATAACAGATGGTAACAACTGAAATTTGTAATGGTGGATAGTAAGGACTGCAGATCCTCCCTGGAAAATACCATCATATAAACCAGAGATCTGACCAGGATGCAGAATCAAAATTTTACAGCTGCAGTTTATGAAGCAAAAGGGAACAATGAAAAGAGTTTTAAAAGCATATGGGGATGTTTTCAAAGGCAGTGGGTGTCTCAAAGGAAATCAGTGACTGGTAGTAGATCTCACAGTAGACTTGTGTGCTTACGTTGAAGGGAAATTCCAGTGGCATGTAAATTTAGTATGCCAGGAGCTGGAACATCTGCAGAGCTGGGAGTACCACCATAGCTAGGCATGGCCTGAGAGGACTTGGTTTTAATTGATGAAGGTTAGAAAAAGTTGATTTCAGTGGGCATGCAGAAATTGATTTTTTTTCACCCACCATCAACAATTGGTTGGGGGGGGGGGGGGGAAGTCTCTCCTCCTAGAACCTTGCTGCTGCGGTGGTTGGATGTCACAGTCATGGACTTGCTCTCTCACTCACCAGCTGGAAGTGCCATCAGTCTCTGCACTACTCCCCAGGACTTCCTACTCATGTCTGTGACAGTGGAGCTGCAGGGGCCTCCCTGCACAGCCACAGGCCTGCTGATGCCTAAACCCTGCAGGTGCAACATGCCAGAGTCAGGCCTGTCCAACTGGCAGGGCAGAGCAAAGACCATCAGTAAGGACTGCAATGAGGATGAGCTCTCCAGCACGAGACATTAAGCAGCAGGGTGGCCTCCCCTGGTGTTGGGAGCTTCTCCAGGCTGCTGTCACTCTGCAGAAATGTAAATAAAAATTGATTAAAATTTTTTGGAAAAAAAAAGAGAAATTGATTTTTTTCATTGACATTTTTAAAAATATTGAATTCTGCCAAGAGTAATAGCAGCACATAGAGAAGCCTGTATAGGCTGGGTAAGCAGCATGGGGGTAGTAGAGAAACCAAATTACACATCTTAATGGATCCAAAACTATTGATCTGAACATCGTAAAGATGCCACTGTCTAGTGCCCTCCATTGATGGCATATTGCCAGAACTTTCCTGTAATGGGATGTGCTCACCCCCAGGGTGTCTCCTGGTGGTTACTCTGGGAATTAGCTCTGCTCTTCAGCATGGTGCCTTCCTCTTGTGGTGTCTGTCTCACTGCTTCTTTACCATATCCACTGTCTGTGGTGACCTGTGTTGCTCCTGGATTTCAGCGTAGTTTTCAGGGCACGTACCCCAACTCCATTGTAGCCCACTTCTCGTGGGCTCATGTTACAGTGACAAAGTTCAGCCCCTAATCCAGCCTCTCCCTCAGGGCACACTGCAGTTTTTAGCTGCAGTTTGCAGGTTTTTTGGCTGGCTTCTTCCTTTGGCAGCTAGTTTGACAAAGGGGGTCCAGACCCACCCACTCCTGTGTCCTGACCCAGGGATCCTATAACTGGCAAACACTCACTGCCTCTCTTTCCCTTTTGCTGCAATCCGCTTTCCCTTAGCCACTTCCCCATAGCACCATTTGCACAGCACTGCTCTGTCCCAGGTATTTCCCCCTACAGGCAGATAATCCTTCTTCCATAAGCTCCATAAGGGAGATCCTCGCTGTCCTGTGGCCCTTTTTGTAGGGTCCAACCTGGCCCTGATTGGTTGCTTCTAAGCCTTCCTCTGATTAGCTGGTTTCTGCACAGCTGCTTTAAGGGCTGCTATTAACCCTTCTTCTACCTATGTGGGGAGAGTTTCCCCATCATATTTCCAAAACCATAATCTTTGTGGTCTGTGATGTGCAAAACCGTTCGGTCACTATAGTGAGCTGCACATGCTCAGACACATAAGCCAAGCATCAAAGTAGTTCCAGAGAAGTCTCACAAAAGCACTGACTGGAGAGAAGGGAAAGGGAATAATTGCTGGTAGCATCCTCATTATAGGTGAAGGCAGTACTGAGACAGAAGATGAACGAGACCATGACAGAAAGCTATTAGATTTTCTACAGTAATGTAGGGACAAGAACATAAAACTCAATATAAAAAATTTGACTCAAATAAACTGACTCAAATAAATAAATTTTCACTGACCATTTGCTCACAGAAGAGAAACTGAGAGCAGATCCCACCAAGATGAAAACGCTTAGAGACGTGCCAGATCCAGTGGAGTGGAAGGGGTATACCGCTTCATAGGAATGATGTATTATGTCCAAGTTCTGTCTACACCTGACTGCAGTCAACATCACAAGGTCAGATGTTGGGTGGGATGGAACAGGTCCCAAACAGAAAGTATTTGACACACTGAAATAAATCAAAACCGGGGCATCCATTATCAAGTACTACCAACCAGCCACAATATTGTATCACTGACAGGACTGGGTGTAGCTCTTTCACAGGAGCAGCCAATGAGTTATGTCAACAGAGTCCTGTCAGAGAGGCTATGTTTAGACTACAGGCTTTTTTTTAAAAAAAAACTTCACCTGTGTCTAGACTGCCGCTGCGTTCTTTCGAAATTAAATCAAAAGAATGTGGCTTTTTTTTTTACAGCAGTAAACCTCACTTTACAAGGCAGAATGCCTTTTTTCAAAAGCTCTTTAAAAAAAAGGCGTTCTTGACCACAACAGGGCTTTTTTGAAAGAGAGCATCTAGATTGTCTGGATGCTCTCTTTCGAAAAAACAGATAGCTTTTTTTAAAAATTTGTGGCTGTTTAGATGATCTCTTTTGAAAGAAGCATGTAGTCTAGATGCACCCAAACAGAACAGGGCTAAGCCCAAATAGAAAGATAGCTCCTGGCTGTGATATAGGTTGATTCCACCAGAACACCTGTGTTCAGAATGATAGTGCAATCAGACAGGTGTTGTAGACCCTTTTTAGTGCTTCAGAGAGATTGTAGCTCATGTTGATATGCCTTTAGTACTACTGGGTAGAGATCAGACATTGTCCAGGATGATTACTGGTGTTAGCTGACATCATGAGCTGGACATATGTATCCAGCATCAGCGAGTTGAGAGAATGGGATCAGGAGACTGAATTTGTTAGTATGCTGCACTGTCGTCCAATTACAACAGCAAAGCTAATAGAAATCAAAGGCTACAGAAAAGGATGTTGAAGTACACACAGTCAAGAGAGAAATACTAGCAGGGTGGCCACAAGACAAAAGTCAAGTGCCGGTGGGAGGAGAACTATATTTTCAAATAAAAGATGAGTCAAGTGTGCAGATGGAACTAACTCCCTTTGATTTCAGCTCCTATTAATTTCAGTAGGACATAAGAACGTAAGAAAGGCCCTACTGGGTCAGAATCCTGTCCTCTGACAGTGGCCAATGCCAGGTGCCCCACACGGAATGAATAGAAAGGGTAATTATCAAATGATCTGTTACCCATTCCCAGCTTCTGACAAACAGGCTACAGGCACCGTTCCTACCCTTCCTGTCTCATAGCTATTGATGCACCTATCTTCCATGACTTTGTCTAGTTCTTTTTTGAACCCTCTTAAAGTCCTAGTCTTCACAACATCCACAGGTTGACTGTGTGTTGTGTGAAGAAATCTTCATAGAATCATAGAATCATAGGACTGGAAGGGACCTCGAGAGGTCATCGAGTCCAGCCCCCCGCCCTCAAGGCAGGACCAAGCTCCACCTACACCATCCCTGACAGATGTCTATCTAACCTGTTCTTAAATATCTCCAGAGAGGGAGATTCCACCACCTCCCTTGGCAATTTATTCCAATGTTTGACCACCCTGACAGTTAGGAATTTTTTCCTAATGTCCAATCTAAACCTCCCCTGCTGCACTTTAAGCCCATTACTCCTTGTCCTGTCCTCAGAAACCAAGAGGAACAAATTTTCTCCTTGTGACACCCTTTTAGATATTTGAAAACCGCTATCATGTCCCCCCTTAATCTTCTTTTTTCCAAACTAAACAAGCCCAGTTCATGAAGCCTGGCTTCATAGGTCATGTTCTCTAAACCTTTAATCATTCTTGTCGCTCTTCTCTGTACCCTTTCCAATTTCTCCACATCTTTCTTGAAATGTGGCGCCCAGAACTGGACACAGTACTCCAGCTGAGGCCTAACTAGTGCAGAGTAGAGCGGCAGAATGACTTCACGAGTTTTGCTTACAACACACCTGTTGATACAACCTAGAATCATATTTGCTTTTTTTGCAACAGCATCACCCTGTTGACTCATATTCAACTTGTGGTCCACTATGACCCCTAGATCCCTTTCCGCCATGCTCCTTCCTAGACAGTCGCTTCCCATCTTGTATGTATGGAACTGATTGTTCCTTCCTAAGTGGAGCACTTTGCATTTCTCTTTATTAAACCTCATCCTGTTTACCTCTGACCATTTCTCTAACTTGCTAAGCTCATTTTGAATTATGTCCCTATCCTCCAAAGAAGTCGCAACCCCACCCAGTTTGGTATCATCTGCAAACTTAATAAGCGTACTCTCTATCCCAATATCTACATCATTGATGAAGATATTGAATAGTACGGGTCCCAAAACAGACCCTTGAGGAACTCCACTTGTTATCCCTTTCCAGCAGGATTTAGAACCGTTAACAACCACTCTCTGACTACGGTTATCCAGCCAATTATGCACCCACCTTATCGTGGCCCTATCTAAGTTATATTTGCCTAGTTTATCAATAAGAATATCATGCGAGACCGTATCAAATGCCTTACTAAAGTCTAGGTATATGACATCCACCGCTTCTCCCTTATCCACAAGGCTCGTTATCTTATCAAAGAAAGCTATCAGATTAGTTTGGCATGACTTGTTCTTCACAAACCCATGCTGGCTATTCCCTATCACTTTATTACTTTCCAAGTGTTTGCATATGATTTCCTTAATTACCTGCTCCATTATCTTCCCTGGGACAGACGTTAAACTGACCGGTCTATAATTTCCTGGGTTGTTCTTATTCCCCTTTTTATAGATGGGCACAATATTTGCCCTTTTCCAGTCTTCTGGAATCTCCCCTGTCTGCCATGATTTTTCAAAGATCATAGCTAAAGGCTCAGATACCTCCTCTATCAGCTCCTTGAGTATCCTAGGATGCATTTCATCAGGACCTGGTGACTTGCTGACATCTAACTTTCCTAAGTGATTTTTAACTTGTTCTTTGTGTATCCTATCTTCTAAACTTACCCTCTCTCTGCTTGTATTCACTACGTTAGGCACACTTCCAGACTTCTCGGTGAAGACCGAAACAAAGAAGTCATTGAGCATCTCCGCCATTTCCAAGTTTCCTGTTACTGCTTCTCCCTCCTCACTAAGCCGTGGGCCTACCCTGTCCTTGGTCTTCCTCTTGCTTTTAATGTATTTATAAAAGGTCTTCTTGTTTCCCTTTATGCCTGTAGCTAGTTTGATCTCATTTTGTGCCTTTGCCTTTCTAATCTTGCCCCTGCATTCCCGTGTTGCTTGCTTATATTCATCCTTTGTTAGTTGTCCTAGTTTCCATTTTTTATATGACTCCTTTTTTATTTTGAGATCGTGCAAGATCTCCTTGTTAAGCCAAGCTGGTCTTTTGCCATATTTTCTATCTTTCCTACACAGCGGAATTGTTTGCTTTTGGGCTCTTAACAACGTCCCTTTGAAATACTTCCAACTCTCCTCAGTTGTTTTTCCCTTCAGTCTTGCTTCCCATGGGACCTTACCTACAAGTTCTCTGAGCTTATCAAAATCTGCCTTCCTGAAATCCATTACCTCAATTGTGCTGGTCTCCCTTCTACCTTTTCTTAAGATCATGAACTCTATTATTTCGTGATCACTGTCCCCTATACTGTCTTCCACTTTCAAGTTCTCAACTAGTTCCTCCCTATTTGTTAAAACCAAATCCAGAACAGCTTCTCCTCTGGTAGCTTTTTCAACCTTCTGAAACAGAAAGTTGTCTCCAATGCAGTCCAGAAACTTATTGGATAGCCTGTGCCTCGCTGTGTTAGTTTCCCAACATATGTCTGGATAGTTAAAGTCCCCCATCACCACCAAATCTTGGGCTTTGGATAGTTTTGTTAATTGTTTAAAAAAGGCCTCATCCACCTCTTCCACCTGGCTAGGTGGCCTGTAGTAGACTCCTAGCATGATATCACCCTCGTTTTTTACCCCTTTTAGCTTAACCCAGAGACTCTCTACACAGCTATCTCCTACGTTCATCTCCACTTCAGTCCAAGTGTGTACATTTTTAATGTACAAGGCAACCCCTCCTCCCTTTTTTCCCTGTCTGTCCTTCCTGAGCAAGCCGTACCCTTCCATACCAACATTCCAATCATGCGTTCCATCCCACCAGGTTTCTGTAATACCAATGATATCATAGTTGTATTTATTGGTTAGCAATTCCAGTTCTTCCTGCTTATTACCCGTACTTCTCGCATTTGTATATAGGCATCTAAGATACTGATTTGATCTTGCCTCCCTGTTGTTCCCTGACCCTCCTTTCTCCTTGCCATTATAGGCCGTAGTCCCCCCCATTTCCAACCCATCTCCTAGTCCCGCACATGCAGCACTTACCTGTGGGCTTTGCTCACCTGCCCCTGACAAACCTAGTTTAAAGCCCTCCTCACAAGGTTAGCCAGTCTGTGTCCAAACAAGGCCTTCCCGCTCCTGGAAAGGTGAACTCCATCTCCTCCAAGCAGTCCTTCCTGGAAGAGCACCCCGTGATCAAGGAAGCCGAATCCCTCTTGGCGACACCATCGTCGCAGCCAGGCATTCACCTCCAGGATGCACCTCTCTCTGCCCGGGCCCCTACCTTTGACAGGAAGGATAGAAGAGAATACCACCTGCGCTCCAAACTCCTTCACCCGTACTCCCAAAGCCCTGTAGTCACACTTGATCCGCTCAGTGTCACACCTGGCAGTATCATTTGTGCCCACGTGGATGAGTAGCATGGGGTAGTAGTCAGAGGGCCGGATAATCCTCGACAATGCCTCCGTAACATCTCGAATACGGGCCCCTGGCAGACAGCATACCTCTCGAGATGAGCTGTCAGGGCGACAGATGGGTGCCTCCGTTCCCCTCAGAAGAGAGTCTCCAACCACCACTACCCTACGTTTCCTCCTCGCAGTGGTGGCAGGAGACTGCTCAACCTTGGTGGTGCAAGGCCTGGTCTCCTCCACTGTGGGGGGTGACTCCTTGTCTCCTGCTGAAAGTAAAGTGTAACGGTTATGTAACAACACAGTGGGAGGGTTAGGAGCAGGGGTGGAACACTGCCTGCTACCGGAAGTAACCAGCTGCCAGTGCTCACCCTGCACCACTGCCTCCTCCATAAGTGGCTGGTCAACAGTCCCACATCCTAGGACAGTGACCTCCGTGGACTCCACAGGAATACTGTCCAGGAATTCCTCATGGCTTCGAATGCTCCTCAGCCTGGCCACCTCCTCCTGTAGCTCTCCCACCTGCTGCCTGAGAGATTCCACCAGCAGGCACCTTTCACAACGGTTGTCTCCCCCAGCCTGGAGATCACTCAGTGGGAATTGCAAGCCACAACTACAGCAAGACCACACCAGGACCTGGGTAGAGGCATCCATGCTCAGGTTCTCTGTCTGGATACAGGCACAGGTGGAGGAGACAGGAGAAGTACTGGCACAAGCGCTTCGGGTCTTCATCACCATCAGTCACTCCCTCTGCTCAACTCCCCTGTCTGCAGTCCCCTGTCCGCTTCGCTCCCCTGGTCGCACTGCTCTGGCTTTTTAAAGCCTGCTTGCCTAGGTCAGGCCTGCCCCCTTCTGAGTCACACAGGGGAAGGCTGAGCCTGAGGCTAATCAGAGGCAATCAAGGGAACAATGGCAGGCTCTCAGTCCCAACTGCCACAGAAGCTGAAACTGAAACTGCTAGCACTCACCTGGAATCAGACTCTCAATTCACACTTCAAACTGTAAAATTCAAACAGTCAGGCACAGGCACACACTCACACCACAGCTTGTACTCTCACCGGGTAGCCTCTTCGGCGGTGGGGTCGCTTTGCTCTCCCTCTTCAACTCCCCTGTCTGCAGTCCCCTGTCTGCTTCGCTTCCTTTCGTTTGTTTTAAATCTGCTACCATTTAATTTCATTTAGTGACCCCTAGTCCTTGTGTTATGGCAACAAGTAAATAATGTTTCCTTTCTCCACACGAGTCACGATTTTATAGACTTCTAACATATCCCCCCTTAGTCTTCTCTTTTCTTTGCTGAAAAGTCCCAGTTTTATTAATCTCTGCTCATGTAGCAGCATTCCAACCCCATCATAATTTTTGTTGCCCTTTTCTGGACTTTTTCAAGATACCTTTTTTGAAAGGAGATGACCACATCTGCATGTAGTACTCAAGATGCGGGTGTACCATGGATTTATATAGCTGCAGTAAGATGTTCTCTGTCTTATTTTTTATTCTTCTTTTAATGATTCCTAACATTCTGTTTTCTTTTTTGACTGCTGCTACACACTGAGTGGATGTTTTCAGAGAACTATTCAGAGACCTCTCTCCTGAATGGTAATAGATAATTTAGTCCCCATCATTTTAAACGTATAGTTGGTATGATATTATCTGCCATTTTGCTGCCCAGTCACCTCATTTTGTGAGATTCTTTTGAAGCTCTTCACAGTCTGCTTTTGACTTAACTATCTTGAGCATTTTAGCATCATTTGTACCTAACCTGTTTAGGCACTTTGAAATTCCCATGCAGCATTTACCTGCATCTTTAGACACTTAAATGTACTGAAACCTGGCCTACAGTGACCAAAAATTATTCATCAATTTACTAACTACAAAAGCTAATACTGCTTTGTGAAATAAATCAGTTTAAAATGCAAAACATGTTTGATTTCTTATGTCAATCATGTTTTATTTAATTAATACCCAAAACTAGCTTCTTTTAAAAAAAATTAATTGAATTGCTGTTTCCATCCAAATATACTTCAAGACAAATCATGAGTAAAACATGGTCATCTAGTAAATAAGAAATGAATTATTTCTAACAAAACCAAAATGTAAAAATTAAGAATCTTAATCTTTTTTGTTGAGCTATATAATTGCTCAGTAAATGGTGTGTAGATATAATGTATCCTTCTGATTAGCAAAAAAGAAGTACCAAATTTAGCATAAGGACTATATTTAGTTGCAAATCAACATAATTTTATTGGATATATGAACCAATGTAAAAAGCTAGCTTAAAATTATAAATGCAAAAGATTTAAATTAATTATTTAAATCAAGGTTTCCTGCTTGCTGATTTAAATCATAACTAAAATCTGTGATTTAAATCACTTTGATTTAAATCAATCCATCATTCCCTTTGCAGAAATATTTGGAGCAATTTGCAATGCTTCTAAGATGCAAAAAGAAAAGCACTCACTGACAATATGGTGCTTTATCTGTTCTAGGAATAAATGAGGGACTCTAATAAAAAGTCTAGAGCAAAAAAAGTATTTAAATCTACATTACAGTAAATGTTAAGCACTCGTAATGGCAACAGAAACTTCATTTAAGAAAGAGTGGACAATAACTACTTTCATTTAAGTTTTCCAGTCATTTCCTTCACTCTAGCTTTTTTGGTTAATTTTAGTTTGCATGATTCCCTGATGTACTATCAAACAAACATTAAGTTGCCTGCAGCTTAGCAAAGTCTCATCTTTCGCTCTCTGTCAGGTCTAATAAGTTTTAAAAACATGTTTGCTCTGGCATTGGTGGATGAGAAGAATGATCTATGTTATCCTTGTCACTCTTCCTTGATCAGTCCTGAAGCTTCTCTCCAAACCGTTTTGGCCTTTCTTGTCCTGCTTAAAACAATGGAAAATAGAAGTGTTTGTTAGCTAGTTTCCTCTGGCAAATTCCATAACTCTTGTTTGTTTTGTTTTAGTTTTGTTTTCCCAACACTTCAGGGCAAATGCCTGTCACCGGGGAAAAAACAGACAAATGCAGTCATCTCCGCCCCAGTTAAATAATAAGGAGGCTGAGGTGGGACTGACTTTCTGAAAGAAGAGGGATCAGGATTTAAGAATGTTCGCCTCTTTCACTTGAAAACCATTGACTTTCCATCTCCCTATTCTCTAATATAGTAACCTTTTTTGGGATTACCCCCATGCACCTCTTTCCAAACAAAGAAACAAACCCACACACAGTGCTTGTTATGTTTCTGGGATTTAAATTGAAAACAAAACACAGTACCATCTGTGCCTACTCTTGTTTTGTTAGTTCAAAGAAATCTATTCTTTACTAACACTGGATGACTCAATTTTGGTAATGACTAAAGAGTTGTGCAAAACCAAGCCTTACAGAGGGTGTAAATTCCTGTGTTTTTCCAAAAGTAGGAGGCCAATTAGAAGGGGGAAATTTTACACAGCGTATTTCTGTGTGCCCTTTGAGTTCTGAGGCTTCTATGTAGTTTTTTCACATACTATTTTAGCCACCTTGAATATTTTAAATAGAAAGGCGGGGTAAACATATTTAAATAAATAAATAAAATATTTTAAAGGGAAGTATTTTAAATTTAGCTCTGGCTGAAATCTTTTCTTGGAAGCTCTACTGCTGGTGATTGTTCAATATCTCTTTAAAGCGAACATAACAAACAAACAAACTGAGAATGTCCATCAGAAAAACAAAGTGGGTGAAGTAATATCTTTTATTGGTCCAACTTCTGAAATTGGGCTAATAAATGAATACCTCACCTACCTTTTCCCTAACATTCTGGGACCAACGTGGCTATAACACTGCAGACAGGATGTATCAGGCATATTCTGCCCTCTGTAGAAGGCAATGACTTAAAATTAAAAACAACTAAACCAAAACAAAAAACATTCAGACTGGGCTACCAGAAAGACCTAATTCTCTAGAGCCCTAAAGAGCCAGAAGGAGACATTAACCAATCAGGACCTAGCAGGCCATTTAAGAAGGCCTGCATGCTGGTTCTCTGGAGCAGTGCTGGATGAGGCTAGGTTAGGAGAGATAGCCCACAACCTCAGGAACATCTCAGGTCCTTAGAGTATTTCATTTGTGCCAGGGCTTGACAGGGTGAGCTCCAGCACCTCTAGGCTTGGCAGTTCATAGCTCTGGCACCTCTTGGGCTTGCTGCATCAGTCACAAATGTAAAAACTTACTTGAATGCTAGTTGCATGAGCTTAGGCACTTTTTTGGTACAAATTAAGCACTTTGGCTATAAGTGCTGTGATAAAGCAGCTACTTTTTATGTTTGCAGGATAGTTTCTTGGAATGCATGTGCAAAATATCTGCCCTGAGGTTATCTCCGCAGGCCACATCAGTCAGCCTTTAGCAAAACTATTACCACAAAGCCTTTTACTAATACTACAAACCTTTAACTGTAGCTAACCTAATAATCAGTTGACTTATGTTCATCTATTTAGACCTCTACCCCCAAGAAAAGGGATGTTTCAAACTAATAACCAAAACACCCTGACAATCTTATGCTTGATAATGTCATTTTACGTCTGGCAAGCATAAAATCACTACTGAGCCATGATACATGGTCACCAGTCATACAATCAGTTCAAGGGGCAACAGAGAGTATCATTATACCAATTTTGTTCACATGAGAATTGAGGCACAAAGAGGCGAGAGGATTTTTGGGGAAAAGAGGGGAATCAGAATAAGGGAAGCTCAACAGCAGCTGTAACTATGGAAAATGCACCATCGTTACATAGTCATAAAATTGGTCTGTTCTAGGCTATTTAAAGGGAAAAAAGTTATGGGAGCTGGCACACAGATGTCATTGGATTTTTTTCTGCATATATTTAGACTTAGGGCTAGAGGGGACTATTATGATAATCTAGTCTGACCTCCTGAATAGCAGAGGGCAGAGGAAAGAGAATTTCATCATTAATTCCTGTTTAGAGTAATAGCTTCTAGTTCAACTACATTATGTATTTTAAAAAGACTTTTAATTTTGACTTGTCTCCAAGTGATGGAGAATTTGCCACATTCCTTGGTTATTTAAAATATGTCTTATTTTCAGTTTGCACTTTGGCTTCAACTTCCATTCATTGTCTCTGGATATATGTTTGTTTTTTAGATTCAAGACCATGATCTATCAAGCTGTCTCCCTGTGTAGGCATTTATAGACATAACTCTTCTTGGAGAGACTTTTAGATGTAAGGTGAACTCTCCAGACTACGAAGTATTGCTGTGGCTTTTCTCTATACCCTCCATTTTTTTCAGTACCTTTTTAGTGTGGAAACCAAAATTGGACTCCATGAGCTTGATTCATAGAGTTCTCAACAGAAAAGTCTCCAGCTGCTTTAATTCACATAGAAAACCAGAAAATCCAGTAAAGTGTTCCAGGAGTGTTCGTCCAAAGCTACATATTGAGGTTATCATTTCCTTACTCCTACTTGATGTTCCCGTAGCAAGGCATCCAAGAATTGTTAGCACTTTTTGCAGAACTTGCACTGAGTCCTCATGTCCAGCTGATTATCCACAATACTTCCAAACACAGTTTTTGAGTCACTGCTTTTCAGAATATAGTCTCTTTATTGCTAGATGATTAATTGCATATTTGGCTGAATTAAAACTCATAATGCGTACCCAGTTTACCAAGTGGTCCAGATTGCTCCTGGCCTTGTTATTTACTACCCTGCCAATCCGTGTTTCATTTGCAAACTTTATCAGAAATGCTCTTATATTTTCTTCCACATCCTTCATTAAAAATTTCTGCAGGGCCCACATTAGAAAAACTCTTTCTAGTTGATAATTGCCTATTAACAGTGTTTGAGATTTACTCACAAGCCAGATTTTAAGACAGTTTATATGTGCAGATATTACAGATTTAGTACAGTGATTGATCTACCAAAAAACCCAAACCAAATGCCTACCCTGGCCACTACCACAACGATTTGTTACCTAAGCAAATGTCTTACACCAAATTCTAAGTATATTATGTGAATACTTCACTTGATTTTTATCACCTAAACTTTTGAGTCTGTCAATGAATCATAGTGTTTTTGATAAGACTTATATTCCATGAACCCGTGTTTATTACTGTTAAATGTATTACATTCCTTTAGCTTTAACAATAAAGTCATCAGTTTAGTTTTTTGCCTGGGATCAATATCAGGTGTTGCAGAGCTCTGGTAGTGTCCCCTGGGTCCTGTGCTTCCTGGTGGATTTTAGGATGCCTCTGAGGCTCGCAGTGATCCTCCCACTCAGTTCTTTTAGAGGTGAGGGTTCCCTGCTTAATGAGCCCTTTTCAGCAGCAGCCAATAGGGAAAAACTCTTCCATGGTCTGAAAGATCCCTTCCCCTGGTGGCAGCCCACTGGATGAGGGGAGGGTTGGGGGTAATCGGTCCTACCCACCTACTCTAGGTTCCATCCCCAGGGGCCCTAAGTAGCAGCTAATAGTGGGGCTCTTGACCTTATCCCCACCATATAACAGCCTTTCCCTGGTCCACTTCCCCAACCACTCCCTCAATGCCTTCTCCCTGGCATCTTGGGAGAAACCCCTTATGCTTATAGTGGGCTAGCACGTCTTAACTGGCAGCAGATGTTCCATTAGGCTGCGCTGCAGGTTGGCTCCTAATGAGTTTCAGGTAGCCATCTGTGGCAACCTATTTAGGGAACATGAACCCACACACCCAACTACATGTGTACTTACCTCCCATCAACTCCTGCAGCCCACTGCCATTGGTCTGCCATACAAGCTAACCACTTTCCAGTTACCCAGATCAGTCAGTTTACCCTTTGTAAATTCATGTAGATTCAAAAGTCACATTAACCCAGTATTTAGGTTGCAAAGTCAGCTCTGGAAAACCAGGAAATGGCTTGATTTATGGCTGGCCGTGCACCCTTCATTCTGCCTTTAGATGTCCATTCTGATCATTGAATGAGGCAAGAGTCCTGTGAGGGATGGGGAGAGGGCTGTGGAGGGAAAGAGGAGGAAGTATGTGATTATGTAATTAAAGTCTGCACTGAAACATAGCTGCACAAGGGGGCTGCATTAAGGCCGAAAAGACAACTGAGATTTCCTAACTTTTGAGTACTTGATTTTGAAGTCTTTTCAAAGTGTGTTTTAAAAACATTTCTTACATGCAACTGCAACAACCCCCATCACGTGCTAACGGTAGTGTTTCAGCCCTGAATCTTAGCATTGTAATACAGGCAGACGTCACTTGAGCTACAGGACTGTATCAACCAGCAAGAGGGGAAGGCTGGTCTCCTAGAAGAAGTAAGGGCAGGTAGGGCTGGGGATGTAGTCAAGGGGAAGCCATCACCTGGCTTGCCTTGGTACACTCTTCTTCTAAGCACAGTAAGAAGTTGTAGCCCATGAGGTGCCCGTAGAGTTCTGGCAGCTCCCAGTAGAGTAATCACTGCTGTTTTGACAGGACTGCAGGATATTTGTGTTTCAGTTAGTTTTGTTTGCTGCCAAAATTATCTTGAGGAATACAAGCAAGAGAAAGGAAATAGCTGTTTTAAAACTGTTACATCTCAGAAAAAGCTCAACAAAATGTTATGGGGGCAAAGGAAAGAGGCTTCCCTAGCCTCAGAGAACTCCCCTTCCCACTGAATGTGAACAGTCTGCTGTAAATAGTAGGGGCACGTCTAGACTGCCCGCCGCTTTTGAAAGAAGATATGCAAATTTGGTGTGAATTTGCATATCATCTTCCGATCCCATTTTTGGAAGAGATGTTTCGAAAAAAAGCAGTCTAGAAAAGTCTGAACCCCTTTTTCGAAAGAATCCTTCTTCTTAAAAAAATGAGGTGTAAAACAAAAGGTGGGTTTTTTTTGAAAGAACCATGTCTAGACTACTTTTTTTTTCTGAAAAAAACCCTTCTGAAAACAGGATTGGAAGAAGATATTTGCTGAATTTGCATATCTTCTTTCGAAAGCCGTGGGCAGTCTAGACGTGCCCTAGAGGTGGTAGAGCTTCTCAAAGACAAGGTTATCATAGTGCCTTGGTGTGGTTCCTCCTTCTCAGTTTCAAAAGAAGACCACTCTATCTTGTTGGCCCTAACAGCTGAGGGCCAATCAACAGGAAATTAGCACTGTAAGTTAGTGAAGAGTCTATAGCCTGTTCGGATATGGTGAGATTGGTTTTCATAACCTCATGTCGGTGTAAGGTGCTGGTTGTGGTATGGATAAAGCTGGAGTGTCTAAGGGGATTGCTTATGAGACTTCTTGCTGGTCAGAGTAGCAGCTGAAGTGCTCTCTGAAGTGTTTTGGTACAGTCTTGGGCTGTAAGTAGCTCTGGGTATGTCTACACTACCACCCTAGTTCAAACTAGGGTGGTTAATGTAGTCATACACCTACCCACCTTAGGCCAGACAGACTGCATTTGTTTGCCCCAGTGTAATATAACAGGGGGTCTTGGAGCACGGCTGTTCAAATTAGGGCGAACTGCTTAGAACCAGAGGGTATGTCTACACTACCACCCTAGTTCGAACTAGGGTGGTTAATGTAGTCATTCAAAGTTGCAAATGAAGCCCAGGATTTAAATATCCCGGGCTTCATTTGCATCTTGCCGGGCGCCGCCATTTTTAAATCCCCGTTAGTGCGAACTCCGTGCCTGCGGCTATACGCGGCATGGAGTAGGTAGTTCGAATTAGGCTTTCTAATTCGAACTACTGTTACTCCTCGTGGAACGAGTTTTTGTATTTGTGAGATAGTAACCAGCAACCTTCTGCAAATGTGGAAACTGAGACTTGCAGAGGCTATAGGTAAAAACTGCAGTAGTAAAAAACAGGAGATGATGAAGGGCATGTCTACACTTGCACGGTCTTTCAAGAGAGGGATGCAAATGAAGAAATTTGAAATTGCAAATGAAGCAGGGATTTAAATATGCCGTGCTTCATTTGCATAGTCATGTTATGGCGCTATTTCGAAATAGCGCTGTTTCAAAATAAAAGATGCTGTTAAGATACAGTTTTTTCAAGAGAAAACTCTTCTCTCAAAATAACCCTTTTTCCTCATGCAATGAGGTTTACCAGACACATCTTAACAGCATCTGTTATTTCAAAATAGCGCTACTTTGTAATAGCACCATAACACGAATATGCAAATGAAGCACGGGATATTTAAATCCCGGCTTCATTTGCAATTTCAAATCTCTTCACTTGCATTCCCCTTTCGAAAGAGCGTGCAAATGTAGACATACCCAAAGACATGGATTAATATTTCAGCATTTGTGGCATAGAGGCAACGGTGTCTATTAGCAATGTTGCTGAGGTTGTGATGAGTAAGGGTGCATGTTGCCAAAGCTGCAAGCAATCTGAACCAAGGTAGCTAAGAAAATTGCTGGTACCATGATAGAAAGCACAGAGAAATCATACTTTGACCTACATAGGCAATCTGAAGCTCTGAGGCAATAGAGGAAGACAATAACATTTCGAACAGGGTTTTCTGCATGCACACATTTACAAAGTCAGACCTGAAAAATTAGGAAATGCCAAAAATATGGCCTTTGTTCCCTTTGGATTTATGCATTGTTGGACTTACCGAGTATCAGAGGACAACTGTGGCTGACCCAGAATGAGTCAGCACTCTTGGACCTCAACCAGAAGAGCTTTAACAGCAAGAGAATATTCTTAATTTTCCTAAAGGCCTCTGCCTCATTCACTGTCCATTCTGTGCACTGAATGAGTCAGGAGTGCCCTGAAACAAGATGTATATGGTCACAATTAGATTGTACTATCATGCATTCTCATACGCGGGACAAATTAAGGATTTGCTAGCAAGCTGAATTGTAGTAGTTCATACTCTTCCAATGACTGACTTTCTAACTGTAACATTCTTAATTTATTTTATATGTAATTTTCTAGGTTTCTTAAAGAAATCTGGGGATTCCCTTCTCTCCTCTCCAGAAATTCTGTTATGTGGAAACACAGAAACTTCTATAGGCTATCAGCAAGATTGGAATGGAAAACATTTAGTTCCACACTAGACTTCTACAGCTTGAGCTAAAGAATCAAGTGGTATCAGGAGTTGACTGTTATCTTATATATGGATCAGTGACTAAAGAGGTATTTACTAAACAGAACTCAGTGATCCTAGATTTTATTTCTTGCTCTAGAGGGAAGGAGAGTGTGTCCTAGAAGTAACACACAACATAGCCAAACACATAGATTTGTCACATTTCTTCTGAAAGGCGGTTTGGCTAAGTGGATGAGACTTGCCGTATTAGGGCAAGTCTACACTAGGAAATTATTTTGAAATAACTAAATTGGAAATAATAACTCCAGAAATAACAAAATAGAAATTGCATGTCCCCACTATGGCAGAACCTCGAAATTAGTCCAAGGCAGGCTCCATTATTGCGGATGCACTACATTGACTTAGAGCTCTAGGAAACACTGAGGAATAATTACTTTGAATTCTTCTGGGGAGTAGTTATTTTGAAATAGCAGCAGCAGAGCATCCACACTAACACTATTTTGAAATAACTATTTCAAAATAATGCTAGTGTGGATGCTCTGCTGCTGCTATTAACTATTTCAAAATAAACATTATTCCCAGAGGAAAGCAGGAGTACAGATTTTGAAATTAGCAGACCATTATTTTGAAATAACGGGCTGGGTAGTGTGGACGCTCCACTTATTATTTCTAAATAAGAGTGTTACTTTGAATAAATCCCTAGTGTAGACTAGGGCTCACAGGCTTGAGCTTTAGTCTGAACTGAGAAGTTGCACAAGGTCACTTCTGGCAATTTTATTGTTTGTGGTATGGGGGAAATGATACTTGCCCGCTACCTAAGAGATGAGGATGAGAACTTCTTCAGTAAGAAGGGTTGTGAAGTACGCAGTATTAAAACCAGCAAAATTTAAAAAACAATGAATAGTCTTTCAGCAGTTTAGAGACTAACAAAACATGTAGATGGTATCATGAGCTTTCATGGGCACAATTCACTTCTTCAGATGAAAGGTGGTGCTAGACAATTCATTATTTTTTAAGTTTTTCCAGTTACAGACTAACTTGGCTACTGCTCGAAAGCTTCAGAAGTAAAAACAGTTAGTGGGAGAGCTGATACTAGAATTTATGCCTACCTCCTGACTTCCAATCCAGTGTGCCTTCCCCTAGCCAAAGCGGGTGGGTCCTGAGAAGCTGATTTCCCCTCTAGCTGGTTGGTGCTCAACCCCTTCAATTCCAGACCTCGTCCCCACTCCATCCCTTCCCCCAACCTCTTATCCTGCGCCTATCCTGTCCTACTGCATCTTTTTCCACCCCTCCCGCAAGTCCCTCTTGTCCCTGCTCCTTCCCTCCCCTCCCAGGGCCTCTCTCACAATGCAAAAGAGCGGTTCATGGTGGGCGGGAGGTGCTGGGAGGGAGGGGGAAGAAGTGTGAAGCTGCTGGTTGGTGAGAGATGCTGGAGGGGTGAGGAAGCACCCATGGAGTTGGCACCTGTGGGTGGACTGCTAATGCTGCATCCCCCTTACTTTCGGTCTAGCTCTGTTCCTATATTTTAGTAAGGGATGAGCTCTTTCATTGTAATTGGACTGTAGAGGCCTTTGCTTGATTTAAGAAAATGCAAAGTGTACATGGAATGTTCAGATATTTAGCAAGGCTGAAAATGGAACTCTTCCTTTAAAAGTGCTATAATTTAGGCAAATAGTTACTTTTCGTGGGGTTAGCAAGGACCCTTTTCTGTCACTGAATTTACTGTAACTAGTTAATTCATATTTAGAGGACGTTATTCTTTAGGGCAGTGGTCCCCAACCTTTACGGGCTCCCGGGCGCCCGGGGGCGGGGCCACACACGCGCCGGGGGCGGGGCCACACTCGCGCCGGGCGCCCGGGGGCGGGGCCGCGCGTCCTGGGGCATGCCAGGGCCGGGGCCGCCCGAGCCCCTTGTGCCGTGGGCCCGGGGCTGGCGCCGCTGCCCGAGCTGCGTGCCTGGGGCCGGCACCGGCGCCGCACGCCCGCATGTGCCCCGGGGCTGGGGCCGCCCGAGCGCCGCGCACCAGGCGCCGGTGAGTGTCGCGTGCCTGGGGCCGGCGCCTCCAGTGCGCCAGGGGTGGGGCCAGCCCGGGTTGTCGGCGGGCGCCTACAAATGCCCCGGAGGGCGCAATGGCGCCCGCGGGCACCGCTTTGGGGACCACTGCTTTAGGGCTCTATGTTTGATATAGTTCATGAGTATTATATTAATTTTATTTTTTTTAAAGGAAACAAAAATGATTGCAGAAAAAATATTTATACTCTGGATGCTTTTGATCTTTGAGATAATTTAGGCTCTACTAGGATAGGTGAACTTCAAAGGATTTTTAGAGATTCAGATTAATTTAAATAAGTGTAGTGACTTTTGAATGTTTATCTAAAGTTTATCTTTAAACTCTGTTATCTGAAATTTGGGCAGGAAATACGATTAGAACAGATATTAACAGGACATATTTTAAAATAGTCAAAAAAGATAACAAGATCCTGAAGGCCAGCATAAAAACCTATTAGAAAAAGCCTATTTAAGAATCCTGTCTTAGGGTCAGACATGCTTATTATAAGCAAAAAAGAATGGGAAAATAAACGTGGCATAGTTAAGTGGTTAAGTATATAAATTCACAGGAACTGAAGAGTGCCCTTTAAGATAATAGAATTTCATTATTTAAAAGACTCACATAGTTTGCACTTTTCCTAGTATATTTTGCATTTCATTTTCTTTCATGTTAGACTGTGATTGGCCCTGGGAATGCGGCAGCGACATTCTGGGACTCCCCAGGATATATATTCTATTAAAGAGAAAGGGTTGAGGATCTAGCAGAATCATTTCATTCCCCCACTTCAGAGGAAGATGGAAGTTAGTGAAGAGTATTGACACCCCATGCTGTGTTTCTAGTTTGTCTGATCTACCAGGTGCAATTCAATGTCTGTGGATCTGGTTGACACTGGGGCATGGGTATGGATTAGCTGATGTAAGTCAAAAAAGGCTGAACTAATGTTGGATGGTTTTGCAGAAGTAACTTGAAGGAAGAATAGTACAGCCTACAGGAAAGTTCAGGAAGGGATTGCATTTCCGGGGCATGAATCTCTTCTTAATCTCTCTGTCTGAAATGTCTATCAGGAAATTGCCAACATAGAAGTCCTCACTGGCAACTATCTTCTTTGAGCATTCGCTATCTCCATTCAGCCTCAGAGAGGTCTGCTTGCACATGCTGGTCAGCTTTTCCTGTAGACAGTTCCCCAGGGTCTCTTATGACTAGAAACACTTTAAAGTAGCCCCATCACCAAAAGGTATTCACAAAAGATCTAGTGGTCATGGTTGCATCTCTCATATAAAAAGGGGTATGTGTCTGTTCCTATCTGGGCAAAATATTGTTGTAACTCCCTCAGGGATGAAGGTCAAGCAAGACACTGGATTTAAAGTTCAAATTCTCCAAGCCCATGGATTTCTAGTATGTTGCCAAAAGAACCAGTTTATTACTTCTCAGGTAGTCTAATTACTGGGTTAGTCATCTTGTACAGAACTTCTCTTAAGGGACCAGGGAATTAAATTAGACATGTTTGGAGCCACTGCCTCACATCAGACAGTGCTATTGAGTCTTTTTGAGATACTAGTATCCTCTCTGGATCCACTCAGTTGAATTAGGCTTTGCATATCCTCGCCAATATTTTATATTATTCCCAACTTCAAATATGTCTTATAGCACTGCATTAAAGTAATACTTCAGCATATGAGATCTTCTCTAGCCAGGTGGTCAATCACAGATGACTTCATACAAGATACATAATTGGAACACTAGACTGAGAGGGATAACCCACTGCACCACTGGCCTAAGAAGTAGATAAATCAAAGAATGATTTGATGGATCTGCCAGCAATACAGCAAGTTCTCTTCATCCTGAAAAGAGGTGGTACATGAGCACATTTTTGTTCTGACTTTATGACTATGACTGAGTTGATCAGAAAACACAAAATCATCAGATCTGCTCAAGTTCAGGACCCAGATGTTATATTTAGACCCTTCTTGGACCAAGTATTCAGACTATGTCTTATTCTTGCCTCTTCTTTCCTGTCTGCCTACACAACTAAAGCTTTTGTTCAGATTCTCATCATCATCAAATCTTTTCTCTTGCCTTGATGAATTCAGTCGTGCCCCACTCCGATCCGCTCAGAATACTGCTACAAAGATGTTTCTCCCAGCCTGCCACTTTGACCATGTTACTCCTCTCTTTGAGTCCCTGCCCTATCTTCCTCTTGTCTATTACATCAAACGTAAGCTGCTTGTCTTGACTTTCAAGATCTCTCCTGGCCCATAACCAATGTGCCTGTCATCTCTCATTCACTATTGAGCTGTTGGTATTCACCTCTCACTGACTGATCATATCAGCCTGCAGTGCCCACTTGTTAAATTTTCAAACAAGCGCCTTCATGCTGTCTCCAAAGCTTCCCCTGTCACTTCTGAGAAGCTACCTGTAAACAGCTATAAAGCTACCTCATTATCCTCCTTCAGACCTCTCCTTAAAATTCTCCTTTTCTCAGTCAATTAATAGTGGTTAAGCTGCTAGTGTGCTGACAGGACGGCCTGCCCAAATAGTACTTACTGGTTCCTCATACTCCCATCTTTCTGTGTGTATTTAAACTGTCTCTCATACTTACATGATATGCTTTTTGGAGCTGGTAGTGTGTGTGTCTAGCTCAATTGGATCCTGGTCCATGACTAGGGCTCATAGGGGTCATAGTAGTCTAAATGAAAATAATAATAATATCAAAAAAACTCAATATAGAGAAAGACTCAATATAGAGGAAGCCTAGTTCGAACTACCTAGTTCATGCCGCGTGTAGCCGTGCGGCACAGGGTTCGAATGAGCGGGGATTTAAAAATGGCGGCACCCCGCTTATGCAAATGAAGCCCGGGAAATTCAAATCCCGGGCTTCATTTGCAATTGCGGTATGCCTACATTACCCCGCTAGTTCGAACTAGCGGGGTAGTGTAGACATACCCTAATTCATTAACTGACATGGAAAAGTAGAATGCTAATGGACTCTTTACAAGGCACACTTTCTACTCCAAACATGGAAATCAAGGGGGAAAAGACATACTGTCTCAGGCCTGGACAACTGGGCAGCTATATGACTTTGCCACTTTTTTCTTAGAATCTTGAATCACAATACAGTTGAGACAAGAAAATTCATCAGTTATACCAAAGATTCTATTCTGGGCCTGGGTTTTAGTTCTGCCGGAACAATCATATATATATCTATCTATTCATCTTTTGCCGTGGAAGGATGTACTAGTTCAACGTATAAGTAAAAACAGGAAAAATAGGCCTACCTGAATTACATTGTAAATGTTATTACAAGAAGGTGAATTAGACAGGAATGTTTTAGAGTATTCCAGGATTTGGAATAAATTTGATTTAGGTGCCAGCCTAAGGCAATCATGCCCACATGAGCCAAAATTTCAGGTTCTCAATTATTTACAAAAATGATGACTTAGTTAAAAAGCTAATATTCTTTGCAAATATACTTTGGCAATTTCATAGATAAGAGAGGTGAATAAATCTCATTTGAGTAATTCCCAGGCTCAGCAATTAAAACTTAAAAAAAACCCTTCTAAGGTAGTGCTATGGAAACTATCCTGGAGGTTCTTAACAAGCCACAGAGTCCCTTTAGTATGCAGTAATTATTTGGTAACATTGTCAGTGGTATCTTTGCGCTAAGTTAGTACACCCAGATCCAAGATAAAACAAAATTGGCCAATACTGGAAGGGTATGTCTACACTACAACGTTATTTCGAAATAAGCTATTTCAAATAGTTAATTCGAAATAGCTTATTTTGAAATAACGCGTCTACACACAAAATGCATTTCAAAATAGCAAAATGCTATTTAGAAATAGCGCGTCCACACCGAGTGGACTGTGAATCGCATTTAAGGCTGGCCGGAACTAGTTCCGGCAGGGCACCGGGTCAGGACTTACTATGTGGGGCTGCTGCCTGAGGCTATCTGAGGTCTGTGCTTAAAGGGATCCCTGCCCCCGGACAGCCAGTTCTCAGGTTTCCCTGCTTGCTTGCCTATCTCGATGGGGGACAGCAAAGCATTTTGTCTCTGCGTTCTCTGGTTGCCCTCACTCGGAACACCACAACACTCTGCAACATGGAGCCAGAGCTGCCCCTGGGCACTCTGGTGCTTCTCTTGGATGCGTTTCTGTAAGCCTGGCTGCACTTTCTGCAGGCTGTCATCCGGGAGGTTCATTGGGGGGCTGTCTGTATCCAGGAGGCCCTGTGGATACTGGGGACCACTAAGAGACTCCCTAGGGAATGAGGCTTGTGCCTCATTCCTCCCTCACATCCTTCCACTTACCCCTCTCTAACCCCCCTTCCTGATGTCAAATAAAATACACATATTTTCATGAACACAAACACTCTTTATTTAACAAAACTGAGGGGGAATGAATGAAACTCTGGTGGGACTGGGGAAAGGAGGCGGGAGAGGGAAGAAGAGAGAGTGGGACAGGGGAGGAGGAAACCTGGGAGGAGAGAGATGGAAGGGGGAAACAAAGGGAAGAAGGGGAAAAAGAAGCTCAGGGCTCAGGGTTGGGGGTCTCACCGGACCAACTTGATTTTCATGCAAACCTGCTTCTGGGTTTGCATGTGGCCTTTGGTGGCCAGGCTGGCAGCTATCCTCCATCTAGTGCGTGTTCCTGCATCTAGTGCGGAGATCATGGACATTAGGGGCATCCCCCCCAAGCCTGAATAAGGTCCATGATCTCCACCCTGGACCTGGAAGACACCTGCCTTCTCCTGGCCCTGGCAGGCTCCTGGGAGTTGGCAGATTGCTCCTGGGGAGCAGTGGAGGGCTGGCTCATGTTTTGGGGCCACTGGGTCAGGGGCAGTGACTGCTGGCTCTGTGCTGGCAGGCTTGGAGCTGCACAGACACTGTGGCCAGAGTCTACCCCTTTAAGAGCTCCGGGGAGGGGGGAGGGAGAGGAGTGTTCTTGATTGACGCTGGAGTGGCAACCAGGGCACCTTAGGAAGGCTGGAGGCTCCTTATTTTGAAATAAGTGTCTACACAGCACTTATTTCGAAATAGCTATTTCGAATTTTTCATTATTCCTCGTGGAATGAGGTTTACCAAATTCGAAATAAGCGCTCTGCTATTTCAAATTCATTTTGAATTAGCGATTTGCATGTATAGACGCTAGAAAAGTTATTTCGAAATAAGGGCTGTTATTTCGAAATAACTTTGCTATGTAGACATACCCTAAGTCAACAAAGCAGTCAGTACAAACCAGTTCAGTAGAGTCATACGCTGTTAGTTGTACTTGTTATTGGCAACCCAGAAAAGCATCAATGATACATTTTCCAGAAATGCCTAAGTAACTTAGGGTATGTCTACACTACCATCCTAGTTCAAACTAGGGTGGTTAATGTAGTCAACCAGAGTTGCAAATGAAGCCCAAGATTTGAATTTCCCAGGCTTCATTTGCATATTGCCGGGTGCCGCCATTTTAAAATGTCCGCTAGTTCGGACTCCATGCCCGCGGCTACACGCGGCACGAACTAGGTAGTTCCTATAGGCTTCCTATTCCGAACTACCATTACTCCTCGTGGAACCAAGTACCTTTTATAATTTAACATGAACTGAAGAACAGGATTCTCATGTGGCAAAATATAGTGGAGCAAAAATGTAACATCTGAATTTTTTTATTGCTTTGTTGTTCAGTGATTGAAAGATCCATTACTAGATCTTAGCCTGATTCAGTTTCTCCTGAGATACTCAATGTAAGGCCAAAACTGGGTACCAGAATAAGTATTTCCTGAGGAGGCTACAAGTGACATCTAACACAATATGCTCATTTTCAACATAGTCATACTTCTATTTTTATTGCTATTTTTTAAGTTATAAAGTACCTGACATAAGACAAAGACCATTATTGCAATTTAAAAAGAAAAAAAATGGTATGAAGAACACGTACGGGATGCAACACACAAAAACAAGTACATATGGTTGAAAGTGATTGTAGGCCCTCAACCATTAATGGTGAGAACAGAAATCAAGGGAGATGGGGGAAATATTAAAGAAGTTCAACAATGTTTGCATCAATTTTACTGTTGAGGACCATGGGGAAATTTATCTACTAAAAGGACTTTTTATAGGAAATCAGAGTATAGATTTAGTAGAAATTGTCTCCATGGAGGAAGTTTATGAACAAAACTGAGAAACAAAACAGCAGTGGATTGTCAGCACCATATGGTATTCATCTGAGTATTCTAAAGTAAACAAAGTGTGAAATAGGAGCTATGCCATTGAGAAGTATCTTTAAAATCTTATTTCTGATTACTGGAAAGTTCCTAGGGTACTGCCATTTTTTAAAGCCTAGGGATAGTTGACAATAATAGACTGATGTCTGCACATCTAATAGAATAGAAGAATACAACACTTGGTTAAATTCTCTAATGGAGCCTGTATTTACCCATTCCAAAGATATGCATTGTATAGCAGATAGCAAATAAGTCTCCCTCTTTCTTGGGGATCTGTCCTTAATTAGTTAATACTAATCAACGTGTGTTTTATGGAAAATGGTTTTGACAAATTAAATTTATACCGTGCTTTAATTGGATCACAAGTTTGGCAATAAACATAACTGTTGACACAATGTACGTAACATTCTGAAAATTGTTTGACTTAATACTACAGGACATTATGGTTAAGAATAATAAGCATCATACAAACCAGTACAGGATATGCTAAATGGATTAAAAACTGGCTAACTGTTATTTCCAAGATATGGGGGTGGTTTTTTTAGTTGAGACAACCACATCTGCATGCAATATTCAAGTTGTAGCTGTACCATGCATTTATATAAAAGCATTAAGAGATTCTCTGTCTTATTCTCTATGCCTTTCTTAATTATTCCTAATATCCTGTTTGCTTTGTTGACTGCTGCTGCACATTGAGTGGATGTTTTTAGAGAACTACCCACAAAGACTCAAAAGATCTCACTAATTTACCCCCATCATACTACATGTATAGTTGAGTTTATGTTTTCAAATATTAATTACTTTATATTCATCAACATTAAAATTCATTTGGTATTTTGTTGCCCAGTCACCTAGTTTTCTGAGATCCTTTTGAAGCTCTTCATGGTCTGCTTTGGACTTCATTATCTTGAACAGCTTCGTATCATCTGCAAATTTTGGCACCTCAGTGTTTACCCCTTTCTCCAGATAATTTATGAATAAATTAAATAGAATTGGTCCCAGTATGGACCCATGGAGGACACCACTAGTTACCTCTCTCCATTCTGAAACCTGACCATTCATTCGTATTTTTTGTTTCCTGTCTTTTAACCACTGATTAAAAGACCTTCCCTCTTATGCCATGACAGCTTACTTAACATAACTGTCTTTGGTGAGGGACCTTGTCAAAAGATTTCTGGAAATCTAAGTACACTATATCCATTGGATCCCCAATGTCCACATGCTTGTTGGCCCCTCAAAGAACTCTAGTATATTGGTAAAGCATGATTTCCATTTACAGAAATCATGTTGACTTTTCCCCAGCAAATATGTTCATCTGTGTGTCTGACAATTCTGTTCTTTACTCTAGTTTCAACCAGTTTGCCTGGAACAGAAGTTAGAATTACCATTCTGTAATTGCCAAGATCACCTCTAGAGCCCTTTTTACAAATTGGCATCACATTAGCTATCCTCTAGTCACTTGGTATAGAAGATGATTTAAAGGATTGGTAAGAAACCATGGTTAGTAGTTCCACAATTTCACATTTGAGTTCTTCCAAATCTCTTGGGTGAATGACATCTGGTCCTGATGACTTATAACAGTGATTTTGATGGTAGTTATATAATGGCTCATGAATTTAGCTCGTGAATTTGATCCATTTCTTAGATGTCCTGGGTGGAAATATTCTGCATAATTGTATTTTAGGTATTATTCAGGCTGGACATATAATCCAGTTCAACTCCAAGCCATTACCCAATCTTTTCAGTGATCTTTGTTTTTCTCCTTTGAAAGTTGAATAATAACATCACAAAGCTTGTTCCTGGGCCAGTGGTATGGGTACTTCTCACATGCAGTTGTGTAATTCAATGAATTTTTAGGAACTGCAACAGCTGTGCCAGGAGCACCCAGGCCAATACAGCTGTCCCCTTCAGAGACCTCCACAGCAGCAATCCAGCTGTAACAAAAAGTGCTGAGAGGAGTGAGGGAATGTAAGTCCCATCCTACTCCCCTGTTGGTGGGTTGTTCATTGGTCAGTCTTTTTGCATCACTCAGCAGTAACATATGTCCCTGATTTTGATCCACAGCAGAGCTTCAGTGATGTTCAGTCAAAGTAATTCTTGTTAGATTGGAGCAAACATTTTATTTAGTCTCTTTTATTAATTTTAATAATTTCACTGGAGATAAAAAAGACCCATGCCCTGTTGTGTACTGATTGCCTTACCTTTGGCCAGACAATCTCTATTAAATGCCTGGGAATGGCTATGTCTTCTACCGCTTTTATTAGACATCTTGAAGCAACATGAGTTCAACATAAGTTCAGCTTCATGGATTGGGTGTCTGAACATTGATGGACTGTGCCTTGGTCTGGGCTGTTTAGCAGAAGTTTAAAAACTTTTGCTGTTGTTCTGAAAACTGTCTATACTAATATGCTATTCTTAGACATGGAAGAGGCATAGACTGGTAGCAGTGGTTAACCTTCAACCTCCTGCTCTCCTTCTATATCAAAAACAATTTAAGGTACTGTCAAGGCTGTTCCCCACTCTAACAGAAAGTGGGGGCCCTCAAGAAACCTTAAAATACCTTGCTTCTATAGGCTCCTGCTAAAAAGCTCCCCAAGATCACAGGTTCCTGGCCTTGGGAAATAGGCTGCCACCACCAAGTGAAAAACCCAATTCTTCTTGAACCTAGGGAGAAGCACTTGGAACTTCTTCTGAAGGGGTACCCCAACATCTTTTAGGTATATCTTCCAATTCAAATGTCAGCACCTTCTCCCATTGGCTCTCCTGGTTCCCTGCTAACACCCCCTAGATACCTGAGTATGTTCATTAATGTTACCCCAGTTTCACTGGAGTCCACCCCAGGGTTACACTCAAATGGATTTATTAAATGAGGAATTAACAATCCACTTCTGGGGAGATAAAGTCAAGGGGATTGAGCTGTCATTGAAAGCGACTATAGGGTTAAACTGAAGGGGATTGAGCTAACTCTCTCACCTACACAAACACACATTCATTAATCCATTCACATAGACATTCATTCATGCCCTCAGGCACTCACACACTTACACAGACAAAGTGTTGCAGAGCAAGCCGAGGTATATTGATTCCCGAGGTTTGCCTCTAGCCATGGATCCCAGCTAGAGCTTCTGCCACATGCTGTCTCCTTTCATAAGAACTGAGCAGCTCCTGTAACTCATGCAGGGGTCCTTCCTCCATGTCACTGAGGAGCATGCTCAGACCTCCCTCAGTCTGGGTCCTTTGTTTGCTTAGCAGTGTTGTGACTTTAATTAGTCACCTCCTGGCTCCACGTGTTTAGTCTTGCTGTTTCCCTCACCCCAAACACGCTCCATTCAAATACATGCTCTTATGACAGGGTCTCATGCTGCTTAGAGTGAATTACAAGCAAAGTGGCTGAGAGTTACAAAGATTACAAAGTTGCAAGACTCAACACTCACCAAGCTTATAGTAGGTTTCTGAACTTATTAAGCAAAGTATCTGAGAGTTACAAAGCTCAACAATCTTATAACAAGGTGCAGAATTTAAAAGGAAAGGTAGCTGAAAGTTACAAAGAGACAAATACAAAGCTTCAAAGATCAATGGTTACAAAGTTACTTTCCAGAGCACAGGATCTCAGCACCTTCCCCTATGGGCCTCTGAGGATAGAACAAGAAGCAATGGGCTTAAACTGCAGCAAGGGAGGTTTAGGTTGGACATTAGGAAAAAGTTCCTAACTTTCAGGGTGGTTAAACACTGGAATAAATTACCTATGGAAGTTGTGGAAACTCTGGAGATATTTAAGAGTAGGTTAGATAAATGTCTATCAGGGATGGTCTAGATAGTACTGGGTCCTGCCATGTGGGCAGGGGACTGGACTTGATGACTTCTCGAGATCCCTTCCAGTCCTAGTATTCTATGATTCTATGATCTGACTGAGAATAATTTCCATCTTATATCATCAGTAATAAAGTGACTTAAAAGACAACTGTACCCATTAAACAGTGTTCACAGCAATTGAGTCAGCATCAGGTTTTGTCATTCTCTAAGTTATGTGTTGGCAGGAACTTACAGTTTAACGCATTTCCAGAAAATTTGTGTGTAAATCAAGTAATAACTCGTGTGGAAGATTTATGCAATAAGAAAGGGCCAGCACTCCCCCATCCATCAACCCTGATAGTTAGGAAGTTTTTTCCTGATGTCCAAACTCAACCCTGATAGGAAGCTTTTCCTGATGTCCAGATTAAACCTCCCTTACTACAATTTAAGCTCATTGCTTCTTGTCCTATCAGAATAATTTTTCTCCTTCCTCCTTGTAACAACACTTTAGGAACTTGAAAGTTGTTATCATATCCCCTCTCAGTCTTCTCTTTCCAGACTAAACACACAACAGCCATTCTTTTTGTTCACAGTGTCATCTGTGAAGAATGAGCGGGCTGCAGGTTTAATGCCTGGCCCCCACCCTTCACTGTATTCTTTCAATGCTACTACATACTCATCAGAAATTTATATGAAAACATGCACCGGAGTTCTGCCTGAATCTAGCTGCTTTTTCTTGAGATCTCATTCTGTAAAGATTTGACTATATAAACTAGATGTCAAAAGGGCATTGAGTTTATATCAGTATAGGATGAAATATTTAGGAAGTAACCGTAACTTTGGGGATCAGTTTATGCTCTTCCTTACACAATGTCTGTCGAAGTGGAATATACTTCATACAGAGACAAGTTAAACAACAGCCAGATCAAAGGTACTCCATGGACTAAGGATTCCACCTACAAGGACAAAGGCAGCTCCAGTGGGACAGCTTCATAATGTCTCTAATTTAGAAGCATGTAGAATTCTATCTGGAAATCTGTACATCAATTTACACAGAACTTCACTCTCAACTTGACATCTAGATTTAAGAGCAGGTGGATGCTGACCTAGAATTTGTTCTAAGGGGGTGTGAATACTAATGTGCACCAAAACGCTGTGCTGTAGCTCCTCCATGTGGACTCTGCAGGCATGAACTTAAACAGCTTGGCTAAGTCTAGACTGGCATGATTTTCCGGAAATGCTTTTAACGGCAAAGTTTTCTGTTAAAATCATTTTCGGAAAAGTGCGTCTAGATTGGCAAGACGCTTTTCCGCAAAAGCACTTTTGGCGGAAAAGCGTCCGTGGCCAATCTAGACGCGCTTTTCCGCAAAAAAGCCCGGATCGCCATTTTCGCGATTGGGGCTTTTTTGCAGAAAACAAATCTCTGCTGTCTACACTGGCCCTTTTGTGCAAAAGTTTTTCGGAAAAAGACTTTTGCCCGAACGAGAGCAGCATAGTATTTCCGCAAAAGCACTGACAATCTTACATGAGATCGTCAGTGCTTTTGCGGAAATTCAAGCGGCCAGTGTAGACAGCTGGCAAGTTTTTCCACAAAAGCAGATGATTTTGTGGGAAAACTTGCCAGTCTAGACACAGCCCTTGAGTTTGTGTATTGCAAACTTGGGATCTTTAATTTCACATCCATAGTAATGATGTAAAAGGTTAACTGGTAAGCATTAGGCTTACCAGAATGCTTACTGGTTAACTGGTTAACAGCCTTGTAAACTGTCAAGGTAACAAAGCAATTGTATAAGCAAACTTATTTTCTTAACCTTCATTGGTCCTTGCTACATTTCTGCAGTATTTCAGGAATAGTGGGTTTTATTTCCGGGCACCATCTTGGAGCAGGTGCTTCATACTGAGCCATGTTTCCCTTAAAGCCCCAAAACAGCCAGTGCATGCCATCACAAATACTGTATAATCTGATGGTCAGATTGTCAGGATTCTCTAAGGGTACGTCTACACAGTATGGCAATTTCGGGATACCGGAGGTAGCTACCCCGCATCTTAACAAGCCACCCTTTATTTTGAAATATTTTTCAAAATAACGGGCGTGCTATTTCAGCATCGATGTAACCCTCATTCTACAATGAGGGATGTCTTGAAATAGTTAAGGGATGTCTTGAAATAGTGTATTATTTCGAAATTTGGTGCTGTGTAGATGTGCGAAATTTAAAAATAACCTATTTTGAAATAAAATCAAAATAAGATATGCAATCCTTTTGTTAAGGATTCTGTTAGAATCCTTATTCTGAAATATTTTCATGGGGAAAATTATTTCTTTAAATTTAGAAGCAGGGTCAACCACATCAGGAAATGTCATCAGACCTTCAAAACAGGAGCCTTTCAGTAAGACACAGAGAACAGGTTGTATCCAAAATGCATACCACATGAGCTTGTATGAACTTTCATGAAGATTGTATTTTGAAATAACTGTTTCTTAGTGACTACTGCACTGAATAATAGCCTAGATAGCCTGAGTATGCCTGAATGTCCATTTCAGCATTTTTACACTCGTTACAACAAAATTGAACTTACAAAGTTTTCTTATCAAAATGTCTCAGAGCACTGTACAGAGTGACAATATAAAGCCTGAGTTCTTACCAACAGCTAAATGCAGCAACACATATTTGGGGTTTTTTTAAATCCTACTTTTCATTACTAATACCAGCTGGGAACATAGATAGTATCAGCAAGCGTATTCTACAGTTGAAGGTCAGAGAGAGGAAAAAGCCATTGCTCCCACTTTCTCAAGGTAATACTCAAAACTAAATATCCTGTTAACTTGGAATATAATAATTAAGATTTTATTATTTATACTGAAATATAACCCAGTCTGGGATTTTGGAGCCCCATTACGCTATCCACTGTATTACTCAGTAGAACAAAGACTCTTTGTGTCTCAAAGAACTCATAATGTAGAATTATGATATGATGCAGTCAGGCCCTCTGGCAGGAAGGGGCCAAGTTGCAGCTACTCCAGGGGTTGGCTATTCAAAACAGCCTGGGGCTCCTGCTTGCTGTTACTGCAGCAGTGGTGGCAACCAGGGCCCCAGGCCTTTAAATGGCTGGAGGATCTCTGGATGGCATGCTGCGGTTGGTGTTGAAAGGCTGGCGGGGAGAAAGCTAACCCGCTTCACCCTGACCCTTCTTCACGGGGCTCCATCCCTGCTGGGAGCGCAGAGCTGGGACACCCACCTTGTCCAGGGGCCTAATAATTATGTTCCCCCTGCCCGGATGCTATATGTCTGTGAACAAACAATAGCTAGATGGTATATTGTAGCAAAGATGGGTTCTTAGAAGTCTTAATGATCACAGTAATCAAAGTAATGAATAACTACGAATAGTAAAAACACACAAGCAAATTAGTATATTGTGACCTCAAATATGGTCATAAGAATATGTGCATCCTATATATAAAACTGTCTTCAGTTTAATGGAACTGCAAATATTATATATATAAAACAGTGAGACAGACTGTGTATATGTTAAACCTACTGGTGTTGCTGCAACCACAATGTATCCTGGAGAAAAAAAAATGCCCTCAGTACAAAGCTACAAAAATCATTATAAATTCTACTTGAGTTGAAGTTTCTAAAAAACAGACTAGCGCTCTCTGGATGTAACCAGTTTTTTTTCTTACTATTGAAGGTGACCTCTAAAGAGGTCAATTAACCAATTAACTCAAATTGAAATATTTCCTGGAGACTATTTGATTATGTCACAATTCTGGCTAGTTTTCTGCTAGCATACCTATCTGACCGATGGACTGTTTTGGAGTTTTGAACCCCAATGCTTTCATGTTCTGTGGCTCAGAGACAGCTCACCAGGCATACTGTGTCAAAGCTGGTAACCCCAGTGATTCCATGGTTTGCACCTCTGGGGAGGCCTACCTGGTAGACTGCCTTGGAGCTGGGGTGCCATTTCCTTTCCTGGACAACAGAGAACATTTAGATTTTCATTCCAAATAGAAACAAAAGCAAGTATCAGAATACTTAATTACTTCTTACAGCTCTACCTGAAAGGTTTTTATTTTGATTGTTTTTCACATTAGAATTTCAGGCTCTGTTTAGAGCAGAACATTTATGGCCATGTCTGCAGTGAGGAAATTTACACAAATATTGTCACAAGAGAAGCGAGTCTCAGCTATGGTTATTGTAATGGGGTGGACAAAGCCCGACATCCCTTTGGGAGGCCTTTCAGCAGCCTGGGCAGCAACAGGAGCAATAGAAAGGCCCTCCAAGAGAAACAGAGTGGCAGCCTCCACTGCAGCCAATCAGGGTGCAGCAGGTGGATATAAAAGGAGCTGCTAGACCAGGGCCTGTCAGTTCCTTCCCGGAGCTCGACCTCAGGGCTGATTGGGGAACACCAGCACTCTGGACAGCTCCGAGTGGGAGCTGGGGAGTCAGAGCCAGGTCCTGCGGGCTGCGGCTGAAGGCTAGCCAAGAAGCCAAACATAACACTACAGAACTCTGGACAAGGGGAACTCAACCACAAGGCCCTAAAGAAAGGGCTGGATGGGACAGCATCCCGAAGAAGAGGCCCAGGGACATGACAGCAACTAAATACTTTGCAACTCAGCAGGTAACTGCCATATTGGGTCCCTGGGCTGGGACCCAGAGGAGTGGGCGGGCCTGGGTCCCTCCCAACCTCCCTGCAAAACCACACTAGGCCGTGGGTGGGGGCTGAGTAAAAGAAGTGGCCTGATCTCCAGACACTTGTTGGACAGGCAGGTAGAGACTATAAGACTCTCCTCAGCTACCAAAGGGCGCATGCCCGAAAGGTTACGTACAAGAAAATTTGGGTACACCCAAATATTTTGCCTTCCCTTATTAAAGTAGTGTCTCCACTACTGGGTTATTCTAATCTTAACATCTGGCTATTAGTTGACAGTTACAGCAAAAATGATTGTTGAATAATTTCTCTATCAGCGTGAAGCTTACTGGTCACATATTCTCCTACGATAGTGTTCATTCTTACAGTAGGTAGCTGTGGAAACTGTTCTTCCTACATTGTGGAGAGAAATTCCTAAGATATCTTATTCTTAATAACATGTAGAGTGCATTGTTTCTTTTCATATATTGTGGTACAAAGATCAGAAGGAGCCCCAACCAAGAAATACCTGACATTATGTTAATTAGTTTTTAGGCCTTTTAAGGAAAAGACAATATACAGTGACTAGAAATGTGTGTGAAGGGGGTATTTAAGGATGGCCTCCAAACTAACACACATGGCAGACCACCTTTCTCACCAAAGCATCCCTTTATGTACTGTCTGAGTGGTGGATTCTTCCTTCAGTGTAATCTGGCCCATTATGAGAAATTAGTGAACAAGCTTCTGCTGTTAATTAATATTCTTACTTCAGATGTGAAGAGGACTATCTGGGATGATATATACCTCACCTCTGACAACCTTTGCTCTCTTAGGTCTCCGAAGTGCAGGGAGGGAGACCCACTTGGGCTGTGTCCAGACTCAGGGGTTTTTTCGAAAAAAGTAGCCTTTTTTCGAAAAAACTTCACCTGCGTCTAGACTGCAGCCGCATTCTTTCGAAATTAAATCGAAAGAATGCGGCTTTTCTTTCGACGGTGGTAAACCTAATTCCACGAGGAAGAACGCCTTCTTTCAAAAGTGCTCTTTCGAAAGAAGGAGTTCTTGAAAGCAAACAGGCTTTTTAGAAAAAAGCACTGGGTGCTTTCTTTCGAAAAAGCAGCTTGCTTTTTCGAAAGTTCCGCGTGCAGTCTAGACGCTCTCTTTCGAAAGAGGCTCTTTCGAAAGAGGCTTGCAGTCTAGACATAGCCTTGGTGTTTACTATAACACCATCTGTGCTTCTCTTTCAGTACATTCACAATTGCTTTCCCTTGGCATACATTCAGCTTTGTGCTTCTTCCTTCTCTCAAAGCCCTAACTTGCAACCTGTTAAATCCTAGACTTTATTTATTCATTAAGATTAAGACAGACCAAAAAGATGCCCATCTCACACTCCAAGCACTCCTTGAAGTTATTTTAAAACACAATTAATGTAAACAAACAAAAAATCAGCAGCAGCCACACAAAACATAAGTACAGGTTGTACCTCCCTTGTCTGGCACCCTCAGGACCTGAGATGTCCTGGACTAGGGAATCTGCCAGACAAGAGGTGGTCAGTACTCCCCTGCTGGCTGCCCTGTGGTTCCTGTCCTTGGGGCACCCTGCCCTATCACTGGCCCCACTATCACTAGCCCAGTGGGCCCACCTGGTGCCCTAGGGTCTCCTGGGGTTCCCTGCAGGGACTGCTTGGCTGCTGCCAGCCCCGTGGCCACAGTGTGTTCCCTGGAGTTCCCAGTTGGGGCCATCTGGTCACCCTGCCCTGCTGCTAGTGCTGCCCCACTGCCACTGGGGATTCCCTGGTCAGGGATGCCCACCTCCACCAGCCCTGCTTCAGCCAGTGGTTCCCTGGCAGAGGCTGTCAGGTGACCCTGGCCCCACTGTCACCAGAGATTCCTGGTTAAGGCCGCATGGTTGCCTACAGCTCCGCTGTAGTTGGGGGTTCTCCAGCAGGGGCCGGGACTCCTTCACTACTAGGTCCTGCTGACGTCAGGGGTTCCCTGGCTACAGTGGGGGCTCCTCAAATATCACCTGGCCCAGCCAGGTCTCTCCAGCCCCTGTCTTGTCTCAACTAGCTCCTGGGCTCTTTGGTCTAGCAACAGCTGTGGCTCTGCCAGACCAGGGATGTTGCCGGACCAGAGAAGCCCAGATTTGGGAGGTTCAACCTGTAGAGTGAAAGCTTTGTTATCCGGGTCTCATGGGACATGTCGGTTGCCAGTTAATTGAATGAGCCACATACCCAAGCAAAGGGTTAGGCAGTTCAAGGTAGGCGGAGGGGGGAAGAAGGAGCTTGCTGGTGACATCAGCCGGGTTAGCAAAGTTTTCTGGTTAATAAAGCTTTCACTGTAAATAAATAATCCTTGCAGTACAGATAAAATAAAAATTCTTGACTAACCCAAAACATCACACCTCAGTCAATAACTCTTCACCAAAAACTTAAAAATTATCTTTGTAGGGCAAGCTGAGATTAATCAGATTTCAAACCAAAGAGATCTTCACAAGGAACAACAGCAGCCATCTCTTTTATACCAATGCCAACACCTTAAACTCTAACCCACATAATGTCAGTATAGACTATGAAGAAATGGTGTAATATGTTCTCAGTGGGATGTAACAATCTACCCTCTTTATTTCTAATTGGAGACAAATGAAAAAAAAATATACCTGTTTTAGAACCTGAACACATTTTATACACAGAGAAAATCTGACAGCCAGAGAGATTTTTTTTTCTTATATTATCTTGTTGCTTTCCCTGGTTCATCAAAAACCTTTCTTTTCTCCTGGCTTGAGATCTTGAGATTCAGTGAGTCTTTTCATCCAGAAAGGTGCTCAGCTGCTCTATCGGGATGGGAAGAGATGAAACTATATCTGCATGTCATTAGCACACTGAGACAGGAGTAAAACCACTCATAAAGTCAGGCAGCTCCCACTGACGTCCATTGTAGTACCAACAATATCTCCCCGTTGGGAAGATTTCCAGTGCAGAAGGAGCAGTCTCTGTATCATCCCTTGATTGGCACCCCAATTGAAACGAGTCATGGAAATCTTTGGAATTTGGATACGATGAGAATTGTCTCAATGTCATAAAGGGAAGTGTCCACACAGCTTGACAGTTGATCATATTATCAATTAAATGATAATTCTTTGAACTTTCACTATACCAAATCTTTCTTAAGAGAAACTGGCATCCTTCCATCTTTAATAGTCTTCACTGGCATTTGATCTCAGAATGTCCCCTTCTCCAGAGAGGAAAGATGTGCATCTCGAGCACAGGTCATGGGATGAAGATTTCAATGATAGTTATAATATCATTGGACACTTCAGGCTATGCACGTTACTTCTTGCCATGATGAGCATTTAGGGTTTGCATAAATCAGTGTTTCTTAAACTTTTTAAGACTGAGGAACACCAAACAATATTTTTTTATAGGGAACACCAAGGATATTTTTGTTGAGCAGAACAATAAAAAGGAAGCTTGCCCCTTTAAGGGCGGCCATTCCCAAGGGAAAAGTTGTTGAGCAAAACAAACAAACAAAAAAGGACAGGAAAAAAGTTGTGAAGCAAAAAAACCCAAACAGTTTGTACTTTTATCAGGCGAGCAGGCATTGCCCTTTTAAGGGCGGCCATTTTGAACTCTGTTCTCTGTGGCACACCTCCAACTTCCTCGTGGCACACTAGTGTGTCTTGGAACACACTTTAAGAAACGCTGGTATAAATGATACAGTGATGCCAGGACATTGTGTGCACCCCAAGGAAAGAAGGGAAAAAATGATCAACCAAGACATTTCTCAACCATTCTGGTAGCAGCTTCTCTCTGAATAATTTGCTAATGCATCAATGCCCACACCTGTGAAATACAGATCTGGTCCACTGTTGATGAGGAGTCTCCAAGACCAAGTTCCACCTTTTCTAGCTCAGGCCAGTAGACGAATGGAAGGAGTCTAAGGGCATATCTACTCTGGGAAATTAGTTTCAAATAACTCCTGAAATAACTGTTTCAAAATAGCATGTCCACACGACAGGGAAGCAGAAGCTGTGGGTCTATTACAGAGGTGGGTGAGGTCCTGTGCAGGAGCTCACACTAGATGATTATGATGGTCCCTTCTGGCCTTAAAGTCTATAAAGTAAGGGTACATCTATACTAGCCTCCTAGTTCGAACTAGGGAGGCTAAGGAGGGCGACCAAAATTACAAATGAAGTGTGGGATTTAAATATCCTGTGCTTCATTAGCATGTTCCAGGGTGATTGCCGTTTTTGGAAATTGACTAGCCCAGAATAACTGCCCGCGTCTACATGTGGCAGAGAAGCATGATTCTGAGATAAACCCCTTAGTTTGAATTAACAGTTAAACCTCATTCCATTCTGAGGTTTCTCATTCCATGAGGTTTAACTGTTAATTTGAACTAAGGGGTTTATCTCAGAATCGCGCTTCTCTGCCGTGTATAGATGTGGGCAGTTATTCCGGGCTAGTTATTCCAAAATGGTGACCGCCCGGGAACATGGTAATGAAGCGTGGGATATTTAAAACCCACACTTCATTTGTAATTTCAGTCGCCCTCATTAGCCTCCCTAGTTCGAACTAGGGGGCTAGTGTAGACGTACTGAGAGTTCTTTCACAGAGTGGTAACACTCCAGCAGCTGACTACTAGCATTATGACAACTTGATATAATGTATTAAATATCCTTAAGGCAATAAATGCCTCAGCCTCTCTTTAGAGGGAAAAAAAGTCAATTTGTATTCTGGTCATTCACCAGGCTACCAGCATGGGCTGAATTTGAAGAGACCTGCAAACAGAAGAAAATGATCAGCCAAAAAATGTCTTATTCTGTTGCACATAATCTCTCCTAATTCGTTACTCATGAGAAGTAGCAAGCAGTGGATCCCAGAAATAGGCAGGGAAGGGATAAACGGAGTTAAATTATTATAGTTGAATAGTAGACAGGGATGGAAGTTCATCCAATAAAGGAAGACCTTTGTAAACTAACAAGTTATGTAGAAAATAACCCAGTAGCACATTCCTGCCAATGGGTGTCTGCAGAGGAATGGAAATTTACTTTGCAAGTCTTCCTTGGGTTATGCAGGTGTGTCTAAACTACACCTCTCTGTCAGCAGAGGGATGTAAATTAGACACATCGAAAGTGTAAATGAGCAGGGATTTAAATATCCCATGCTTCATTTGCATAAATGCGGCCACCGCTTTTTTTCGAAACGGGGCTTTTCGGGAAAAAAAACGGCAGTTTAGATGGGGCGTTTTCTACACAAATGCCCCATTTCAAAAGCTTCTCAGAGTACTGTACTCTGAGGATCTTTTGAAATGGGGTATTTCTGTCAAACACCCCCTCTAAACTGCTGTTTTTTTCAAAAAGCCCGATTTCGAAAAAAAGTGGCGTCCGCCATTATGCAAATGAAGCATGGGATATTTAAATCCCTGTTCATTACACTTTCGATGTGTCTAATTTACATCCCTCTGCCAACAGAGGGGTGTAGTTACACATACTCTCAGAGATTCTAGGAGCATCTGCGCATAGTTTCTCAGATGTCTAGCATGTCAATTGGTGAAGAATTATTACAGCTTACCTGCAGCAACTCTAAGGCCCTAACGCTACAACATTTTGAATAGAATAAAATGAATGGGCTGCAAAAGACATATGCACTCCGTGTGCTTGAGATATATTTTCAGAGCTCTAGGAATACTCATTTATGCCACAAGCTTCTGAATTTTAGAACAACATGATGTAACTATTTCCCAGGAATTCTGAAGAGAGGCGCTTGCCTTGGACAGAAAGGGTACGTCTACACTAGCCCCCTAGTTTGATCCAGGGAAGCTAATGAGGGTGACCAAAATTGCAAATGAAGGCCAGGATTTAAATATTCCATGCTTCATTAGCATGTTCCTGGCTGGTCGCAATTTTAGAAATTGACTAGCCCAAAGTAACTGTCCGCGTCTACATGCAGCAGTGAAATGGGATTCTGAATTAAAGCCCTAAATCGAATTAGCTGTTGTTCCCCCTGGAATGAGGTTTACTAGCTAATTCGATTTAAGGGCTTTAATTCGGAATCCTTTTTCACTACCGCGTGTAGACGCGGGCAGTTACTTCAGGCTAGTCAATTTCTAAAATGGCGACTGGCCAAGAACATGTTAATGATGCACAGGATATTTAAATCCTGGCCTTTATTTGCAATTTCGGTGACCCTCCCTAGATCAAACTAGGGGGCTAGTATAGACATACCCAAAGTATCCTGAAGCTATAACTTTTTTCACATGACAAAGGCAGCAAGGCTCTTGTGTGTTTATGAGAACTTAATAGAAAACTTTCCTTTCAGAAGGAATGGGTGCTAGAAAGGCAGCCACAGGCTTGTGCAACCTGTCATTTTGGTTGAAATTGGCAACTGATACTCAAATATAGGCCACGATGTGAATGGCTACACAAAGCTGTTGTGACTGGTACTCATGTTTCTACAGTGCTTTGTTATAGAACTTCAGCTCAACCTGGAGAAACTCTAGTGTAGTTGCAATCACCAGATCCTTGTGATTATTATTGTATTTGTGTTGCTGTAGTATGTTGATAGCCGAGGTCTATTGTGCCCCAGGTTGGAACTCCCTCCCACACTCTATCTCCTTCCCAGAGTACGTACCCCCACCCATTCCTCAACCCTAAGCCCTCTCCTGCACCCAAAGTCCCCCCCTAGATTCAGCACCCCCACTAACACTGAAACCTTGAGCCCCCTCCCACATCCCAACTCCCACTCAGAGTCCACACCCCAAACCTTCTCCTCAACCCCAACCCCTTTTCCCACCCTGACCCTACCCTCAGCAGCAGCCAATTCTCCCTCCTGAACCCCAACCTTCCACCCCAGTCCAAGTCTGTTTCCACAATCCAAACACGTTGGCCCCAGCCCAGAGCCCTCTCCAGCATTCCACACACTTCATCCCAACCCCTGTCCCAGAGCCCGTACTCACTCCCAGGCTATGTCTAGACTGCAGGCTTCTTTTGAAAGAGGCTCTTTCGAAAGCATCTTTCGAAAGAGCCTCTTTCAAAAGATCGCGTCTAGACTGAGGGCGGATCTTTCGAAAGAGCAATCCGCTTTTTCGAAAGAGAGCACCCAGAGCGAAACCTCGCTAGTCTGGATGCTCTCTTTCGAGGAAGCCCTATTTACAGTGAAGAACGCCTTCTTTCGAAAGAGGAACTTTCGAAAGAAGGCGTTCTTCCTCGTGAAACGAGGTTTACCGCCATCGAAAGAAAAGCCGCGTTCTTTCGAAATAATTTCGAAAGAACGCGGCTTGAGTCTGGACGCAGGGGAAGTTTTTTCGGGAAAAGGCTACTTTTCCCAAAAAAAACCCTGAGTCTGGACACAGCCCCACAGTCCAACTCTCTGCCCCATCCTGAAGCCTCTTTCCACACCCCACACCCTTCATTTCTGATCCTAGCCTGGAGCCTAAGCTGGAGCCATCACGCCCCCTCCTCACACAGGGCTATGTGTGGCCCCAACTAATTTTTTGTGAGTCAGTGGCCCCTGGTAGAAAAAAGGGTTTCCCATCCCTGCTTCTAGACCAGTGGCTCCCCACCTTTTCGAGCATACAGACCCTTTACAATCTATTAAAATTGTATGGACTCCCAAACAACATAGCTGTGCCTGCAGCCTGCATGTCCCTTAGCCTGTTCTGCTTCCCAAGCCTCAGAAAGCAATGCAGGCTGACCGACGTGTTGGCTACGAGAGGCTCTGTACATTTATATTAATTTCTATTTTAAACTTTCCCCAGACCCTGTATAGTGCAGTCATGGAAAACAGGTTAGGAACCACTCTTCTAGATAATGGGCATTTTGTATGGAAAAAGTAGGCTTTCCCCTACTCATGATATGTAAACCTTTTCTCTGAATGGCTATAGCTAAGGCTTTAAAATTGCAGTGCAGTGTGTCATCTATGGGATCTTTTGAAAGGAAGACCCCTTCTAAAAGTCTTTCACCAATGCTTTTGCTGCTACCCCAGTCTTAAGCTCCCCAAATTTATGCAATTTCTTTTTATATAATGTGTTCATTTAACATTTGGTTTAATCAGATGTCCTCGTTTGTATCTTATGATGCTTTCAAACAAGGCCTCTGTGGGAAGCCATGTATCTAATAAAGCTTGAAAGGGAAGATATTTTATTGATATTAATGAGTTACTTGCAAGACACTGGTGTTCTGTTCTGGAAAATTCCAGTAGGGTATATTTGTTTTTTGTGATGCATTTGGGATATTTTTTTTCTTGACTGTTTACAGGGGAGAGATAGTACACCATGGCCTGGGGACCATATAAGAGAGGAGGGTGCTGATACATACCTCAGTTATGAAAATGTCTGTGGGAGCTGAAAGGCTGTCTGCCTGCTCCCCCAGGGTGGCAAGCACCAAGGTATGTGCTATAGGAGCAACCTATCACCATTCAGGCATTTCCTCAGACATGCAGGATCATCCAGTCATGGGGAGGGAATTCTCTTACCTCCCTGTAATCCCATGAAGGTGTTTCTTTGTGGGTAGTATACTCTGCAAGTGACTGTTCTGGGCAAAGACTGTCTAGGGGGACAACTGGGCATTCAGGGTGCCAGTGCCACTCATTCAAATTTGGCCTGGCTACCCCTCCATCATTGTTATGGCAGTTGCTGAGTGATGCCAGATCAGTGCTGCAACCTCTGAGTCAGGTTGCAACACTCAGGTTATGTCTAGACTACCGGCTTCTTGCACAAGAAGCATTTTTCAGAAGACATTGTCTTGTACAAGAGAGCGTCCACACTGAAAAAGTGCACCCAAAAAGTGATGCATTTTTTCAAAAGATAAGAGTCCAGACTGCCTGGACACTATCTCGCATGTAAGCAGTTATTGCTATGGACAGAATGACTACCAGGGCACCTGTGCTTTTTCCTCTTCTTCCGAAAAAAACTCCCTCATCCCCCTCCACACAAACACCTTTTTGCAAAAGAGCTCTTTCACAAAAAGTCTTCTTCCTCACCCAGTGAGGCTTACCAATTGCACAAAAAGCCCTCTGTCCTCTCAAAAAAAGTGCCTACAAAGAGGACGTAACTCGAGTTTTGTCGGAAAAATGGCCGTTCTTCTGACAAAACTCGTAGTCTAGACATAGCCTCTGAGCAAGAAAACAGTTTCAGCCCTGTAGGCCTGGAACCATTCACGTGGGGTGAGTGCAGGGCAAGCTCACTCTGCAATCCCGCTGGTGGCAGGACACAATCCCAGGATCCCAGACTCCCCACACCTAAAATGGATAAAAATAAAATAGCACAATTCTCCCAAACAAAATTAAAAAGGCTACCATGAACCTTGAGTAATCGTTGGCTTGCTTGGGGTATTCTTGTGTAGCGCCCCCTCTCCACCTGATTACCTTCTTTTAGAGACAATCTCCTTTCAGGTTCGGATGGATAGGTCTGGGTTCTTCTGGATCCCGCCACCTACTCAATTTTATTCTTTCTGATTGATGTACTTGGCGGTGCCTCCACCCCCCTCACTCCTTCCTAGCAGGGTTGCCAGGGCAGCTTGGGAGGAAAATTCTAGCCCAGGATAATCCCCACGTATTCGTCAGATAGTTGGAGACTCCCAGAAAATAACACAAACACATACACTATAATAAACACAATTATATTAAACAGGAGACAATTATAACAGAACAGGGTAAAACATTATTTTTAGGGTCACCGGTGCCCTGCAACTGTGAAGTTAGTGTCCCGTTGGTACGCGTACTTTGTTGGGGCCCTTGATGACTGTTGACCACACAATCCTTCTCTGCAGTGGTTTAGTAGTGGGGCTGACTAGGTCCAGTACAGCCCAAAGGACTCACAAATGGGAGAAGGCAGCAAATCCCTCCACAGTTTAATAGGCTGCAGGTAATAAAATTCCCAAACAAATTCCCTGACTTACTAACTAAAAATTGGTGCACTCACACACTCCATGAATGAGCCTCAGGTTGAGAGATGACTCAGTCTCTGCAAAGGGGCTGCTCTCTTCTCACAGGGGTCCTCTTCAAGCAGGAACCAGGCTGCTTCGGTCCCAGAATTTCCCCTCACCGTGAAGGGGTGCAGGGCTCAAGATGCAGACCACACAACTGCACCAAAATTCAAAACTACAGCCTCCCAGGCCAGCCTCCAGACCCACACAGCAGGCAGCAGCCCTGAACTTGCTGCTAGAGCCCAGCTGACCATGCAGTGCACTCTCTCACCCAGGGAGCTGGAGCCAACTCCGCCTGGCTGGGGAAGCCTCCCAGCAAACTCCACAACTGGGAATCAACAGTGGAGACATAAACCCAGCTGAGGGATCCTGCCTTCAGGTCCCTAGAGGCTAGCTCTCAGGGGGAACCCTGCATGCAGGCCTGGGGCTTACTAGCTCCCACACACTCAGTCCTCCCCTTTTCCTGGCTGGCTCCAGACTCCCCTCAACAATGGTCTCTCCTTCCCCCTGGGAGGGGCATCTCACTCCCTGTGGGTTGCCAGGCAGACTCTGGCCCTGGTAGGGAGGGGGAGCCAAGGCAAACTCAGAGCCTCTCCCTGAGCTGCCAGCAGACAAAGCCCCGGGAATCCAAGCAATCTCCTTGGGGGTTACACTTGCTTGTGCCTTTTGGGGACCCAAAGTCTCTTGGGCTCACAGGACTTGTCCCAGCATCATATGAGAAGCTCCTAATTCATAATGGGAGGAAGAGGATCTATGTAGGAAACCTGCTTCTTTCCCCAAAGAGTCAAGGACTTTCTTCAGTATTTCTGAGGGTGATAGGACTTTTTTCAGGGTTTTTCCTCCTCCCACCCAGGTCTGTTGTGGAACTCACCCACTGTGCCAGATCATTTCCTCCTCATCCTTAGACTTGTGTTGGTGTCCTGGCTGCTCTGGGCACAGAGAGTACCTGATATGCCTTTCCGGCTCTAACCCTGTACATACTATTAGAATGAGGGTCAGCTGGTTGGCAACAAGCAGGGGATAACTTAGCATCTGAAGAACCCATATATGATGCTTTACACAGGGAGCACTGCTTAAGCCAGATCTACAGTGGGAGGCAAAGTAGAACTAAGATTTGCAACTTCAGTTACATGAATAGCGTAGCTAGAGTTGATGTACATTAGTTTGACCTCCCATGGCATCTCCACTGCGGGGGGTCGATGGGAGAAACTCTCCCGTCAACTCCCCTTACTTCTTGCCACCTACTGGAGTTGGCCGGGAGCATGATCAGTGGTCAGTTTATCAGGTTTTTATAGGACTGCTGAATCAAACCCTGAGAAATCGATCTCCACTGCATGGATCCCTAAGTAAATGAAGATAAAGCCTTAGATTTAAGCTAGGTGTCTGTGAGACCAGTTCAGCCATGCATGTGGGGCCGGAGGAATCCAGCATGGAGGTGCCATAGTAGCAGGTCCAGAGGACTGAATCATGAAACTGCTATTTACCTGATGCAAAGGAACAGGAGGAAGAAGATGATTATAAGTAACAACTGAATAAAAACATTTTTTATATGTTTTAAATGGAATGGTTGGGAGGATTTGCACTGCCAGCTTGTTCCATCTCTAGAGGCACAAAATGTGGGGTGACTTGAGCTGAAGCACAGAGCTCAGCCCTGGCATCTCCAGCAACACTGGTTGACTCTGACTAGCTCTGCATGCCACAGGCAGGAGCCATTACTCCATTTGTAATGAATTTGGGAGAGAAGCTGTGTATCATTATAGAATGATACTGAAGCATAGTTGTGTCTTGAACAGCATGTTACAGAAAATTGCTGCTCAGGGACACATGGCAGATCTTTGCTTCCATTCCATTGCAAAAAGAAAACAGTGATAGAAATGTAGAAAACAGACTTCAATATTTATTGATGCAGCTTTAAAAACACTAATTTTTATACAGTGGATCATGTGTGTATATATAGCCACATAGAAAATAAATCAGTAATAGTTTAAGATGGATTGAGGTGTCTAAAGTTTACATAAAAAAAGAGCAAGTAGTATAAATAAATTAGTATGTATGCTCACTGGAAAATATTGCTACATTCATAAAGTTTAATAATGACGGACCCACTGCATTAGGAAAATCTAAGAAGTTTGGACTGTGATATGGCTGTTATATTAAGAATTTTAGATTACTTTTGAATGCTCTCAGGTGTATGTTCTGTAATCTGCCCGTTCTTCAAAATACCACTCTATTTTCTATAAAATAAACACTTAATTTCTCCGATTTCCCACAGAGATTTGTATTCATAGTTTTCAGCTTGTAATCACCGTCTCCTGGATACATTGAGGTTTTTATAAATATTAGTGCAGTCCCCTGAGTATGTTGCAATTAAACCATTAGGCTTCTATCAAAAGTGTTAATAGCCAACTTCACTTTCCTATGATACAATATAGCAGCATGCCTTAAACAGTTTGACAGTGTGAAACTAGGAAATCCACCCTCCCCTCAGTGTTTGGGCAGTGGGAAGTAGGTTTGCTATATTTACCTGTAATATTCATTTTAGTTTTAAGAACTTAGGGCAAAACCCTGTAAACAGGGGTAAGGAACCTAATTCTTGGGGGCTGGATCTGGCTCCCACTTGTCCGGATCTGGCCCCCGAGATTCAGGGATCACCCTCAACATTGAGGAGTCCGCACTGGTGCTCCAGTCCCCCTGCTGCCTTACCACGGGGCTGGAGCACACAAAATCTACTAGCCTGGACCCCACCCCCCAGGCTCTAGGCCCTAGGTGTGCAAGGGGATTGTGGGGAATACCTTTCTCCTTCTCAGTCGGGGACCACATCAATGAGAGTTTGTTTTTCTTTTTTTCCTTCTCACTTGTGTGTGGCCCTCAACTGATTTTTCTGTGGCTCAGCATCCCCAGACCCAAAAGTCCCCACCCCTGCCGTAAAGTAATCTAGGGAGGTACTGATTCCCTTCTCTCTGGCTATGTCTACACTGTGGGGGTGGGGGTAGTTTTTTTTTTTTCAGAAAAAGATATGCAAATTGCGAACCACAGTTTGTGCACCTTTTTCCACTTGTTTTTTCAGAAGAGGCTTTCCTGACATCTGGCCCATCTATATGGGGACAAATGTGGGGAAAACCTTCTCTTTTGGAAGATCCCTTATTCCTCATAAAATTAGGATTAGGGATGCTGAAAGAACATACTTGCTTTTTCAGAAACTGTTTAGAAAAAGCAGACATGTTCCCTTGATGCAGCAGAGTTTTTCCCGGAAAAATTCTGCAGTCTAGACATAGGCTCATGCAGGATTGAACCCTTAGGTTACGTCTAAACTGCAGGCTTCTTGTGGAAGAATGGCTTGTGAAGCTTGCAAAACGTCTACACTGCATGCGCATTCTTGCACAAGTAAATTTACAGTAAAGCGTCGGAACAGAGGGCTTCTTGCACAAGAATTATTCCTCTCCCCACAAGGAATAAGCGCTCTTGCGCAAGAAGGCAGTGTGGACGGGCAACAGGGGTTTCTTGCGCAAGAAACCCCTATGGCTAAAATGGCCATCAGAGCTTTCTTGTGCAAGAGAGCATCCACACTGCCATGGACACTCCTGCACAAAAGCACATCTCTTTTTGCAAGGAGTAGAGCAGAACTTTCCATTATAATAACATACATGTCTATAAAAGGTATTCAACTTTAACACAAACTCTATTATTAGTAATACATTAAAGTTACAAACAGTTACATAAACATTGCACAAGACAAAATGAATGAACATAAGAATGGCCATATTGGGTCAGACCAATGGTCCATCTAGCCCAGTATCCTGTCTTCCAACAGTGGCCAATGCCAGATACCCCAGAGTGAGTGAACAGATCAGGGAATCTTCAAGTAATCCCTCTCCGGTCACCCATTTCCAGCCTCTGACAGAGGTTGGGGACAACATTCCTATCCTGGCTAATAGCCACTGATGAATCTAACCTCCCTGAATGTATCTAGTTCTTTTCTGGTCTTCACAACCTGGTCTTGTTATGGGAACAAGTAAATAACTGTTCCTTGTTCACTTTTTCCACACCTACTGGAAAACTGTACCTACCAACTTAAAATACATTTTCCCCTCTCCCTCGCTTCAAAGAAGACCTGAATGAGACACTTTAATGTGTATTCTTTTATTAACTTAGGACAAAACCATGAATAATTTCACAGCTGCTTTAACATTAATTCTTTCTATGAAGTGCACTTAAAATTCAAATTCAGCCCTTTCTGTAAGCAATCTTAAATGATCAGATAATAAATCTTTTTTGCATGCAACTACAATTATTTAACAATAATGAATATCCTTAGAATGTTAATTGTAATTCCACATCTAAGCATGATCTTGCTGCTACTGAAGTATGAAGCTCAGGTCCTTTATTTAATTACCTTGGCCCAAATCTATGAATTTTCCAACATGGTAGGACAAGAATGAGTTGGGGCGAAGGATGCTTTTTGGTTTCCAGTTAATAGTGCCTTGAAGATGGGTCTTTTTCAAGGCAATCCCTCTCTTGGTTAGGGATGATTCACAATGTGTGAGAAGACTGTCTCCTGACTGACGTTATGGGAGGAGCCCTAGTTGACTAGGTTTTTGGAAATTAGAGTTGCCACCTTCCCATTTTTTTACCTGAACAATCCATTTTATTGGTGTTTGTGCCATTTAGGGTTGTGAGATGCCTTGTTTTTTGGGACCTGGAAACCCTAAATGGTACCTGAACCTAAACTCTAGCTACCACATGTTGGGAGGAGGTGCCAGGTCATTGACCCGCATAAGCTCCTATTCAGTTGGGACCACATCCTACCTGTCTCCTTGAGATAAACCAGCAAGTGATACTGGTGGGCAGAGGAGCAAGTAGCAGGGGGCAGGGCCTTGGGGGAAGAGGAAGAGAAGTGAGTGGGATGTGGGTGAAGCGGATGGGGCTCTGGGGTCTGGTTATCAGGAATGAGAAAAGTGGCAGTCCTAGGCCTTTTTGGACTCTGATAGCACTCCTTAGGCTCATTTGCAATGGAGATCCCATGGCAGAAGTGTGGCATTTCTTTTCTGGTGTGGGCACTGGTGATAGAGGGAGCTGCCTCACATGATTTTCTGCGATGAATGCATGAAGTAGTTTTATTATTTCACACTTATATCACCATTCAGGGTGTTAGAGAGACAGGGGCTATTTTGTGGCTCCTGACTGAAAGGATTGGGTGGTGGGGTTACAGATGTGTATTAAGTTCATTGGAGTTGTACATACATTTACATTTATTAGTTGAATGAGCCTCTCTTCCACCATAAAAAGGTTGTGGTGCTCCTAAAACCCCAGATTGCCTTAATCCAGGCCTGGTCTTGTATGCTTAAACTGGACTTTATCTCTGATGGTCCAAATGTCAACTGCTTTTCTTGCTAGAGTCCCCAACATGGCTTTCCTTCTGACTAAATCAGTAAGCACACTTTTAGATCATGGTTTATTTACTAGAATCCTTTTATCTTTAAATAGCTAATTAATACATACATAGGGATAATTAAGTTTTATGTTTTGAATCTTTAGATACAGAGGAATTATTCACTGTTGCTACTTTTTATTTTCATTTCACATGCTATTACTCCCCAGACAATTTTTCAAACAGGAATTTCTTTTTTTCCCCCTTTCCTCTTGATTAAATGCAATTTGGAAGAGATTGTCTTCTTTTGATGTACATAGTGTGTGACATGTTGCGTTTACTGTGAATGGACAGATATAATAACAGAGGTTTACTAAGAAAATAATAAACTGAAGGCCAGGCACTCTTTTCAGCAATTTTATAACTGGTTTGAATGTGGTGTACAGTAAGCATAAAACCCTGCAAATGAATATTTCCTAGAGAAAAGAGACATACTCATCAGACAAATGAAGGGGGTTGGTGGAGGGAGCACCCCCTTCCTGCTGGGATTTCCTCAGTCTCCCACCCTCTAGACACTCTTTAAGGAGGACCAGGAAGGCTGAAGTTCTCCCTTCCCAATTCATACGGGAACATTACTGGCTGTTCCCCTTCGTCAGGGAGCAACCGGAAAGTGCTCAGTTTGTTTCATTCCTCATTCTGGCTGGGGGTCTGCCTCAGTCAGGGTTAAGGAGGGTAGCGGGGGTGTCTCTGGAAAACTACTGCTAATGTTAGGTAACTTTCCAAAAGTTACAAAAGGAATTGCCAGAGGAAAAAAAATGAGTTGAGCTGATATTTTGGATTCCATCCAACTGTGTTTTTCCACTAGAGTACATGATTTCATTCTGAGACACAAAGAATAAAGATAGGAACAAATAAAAGTTTTATGTAATTTTATCAGAATTAAAAAAGACAAAATATAGGTTTTAAAACAGATTCCTTATGTTTTAACCAGTGAGGCTGGTAAAGTTCTGTAGTGCACCTATGCAAATTTAGTCAGGTGGAGTTGAAATCATTATTGCCTGCATGAGCCTTCTGCTGGAGGGGGACAGATAGCCCAGTTCCCTCCACAAAGTTTCCTACTAAACATGAACACAGGAGAAGCCCTGAGGACTTTTCAGGACAAAATCTCCTAAATATAGAAACTCCCAGAGCTTGTGGGAGAGTAGCTTCCCTTCTTCCTATTCAGTCTACCATTAGTTGGGTCCCTTGTAAGCTGCTCACACACAAAAGCTTTGGCTACTCCATATGCACTGTGGATAAACAGCGCACTAAATGAATTGTTCAGTGATGCAGAACAAGTTTCCCCACTCATATATTTGCAATAATATTTTTCTTCATTAAGAACCAATATCTCTGAATACAGGCAGTCCCCGGGTTACGTACAAGATAGGGACTGTAGGTTTGTTCTTAAGTTGAATCTGTATGTAAGTCGGAACTGGCGTCCAGATTCAGCCACTGCTGAAACTGACCGCCAGTTCTGACTTACATACAGATTCAACTTAAGAACCCCAAGCTTCCCCAAGTCAGCTGCTGCTGAAACTGATGAGCGCTGATTCCAGGAAGCCTGGGGCAGAGCAACTCTGCCTCGGGCTTCCTGTAGTCAGCGCTGGTCAGTTTCAGCAGCGGCTGACTTGGGGACGCCTGGGGCAGAGCAACTGGGGTGCTGCTGGGTTGCTCCAGTAGAACCCCTCGGCGCTACTGGACCAACCCAGCAGCACCCCAGCTGCTCTGCCCCAGGCGTCCTGATTCAGCCACTGCTGAAACTGACCAGCAGCGGCTGAATCAGGACCTGGGGCAGAGCAGCTGGGATGCTGCCGGGTTGGTCCAGTAGTGCCCAGAGCGGGTGCTGCAGGACCAATCCGCAGCGCCCCAGCTGCTCTGCTCCAGGGTCCAAAACAAAAGCCTGGTCTGCTGGGGGGGGGGCACACTATCCGCGCCCCCCCCCCCCCCCAGCAGACCAGGGACACGGGGAGCAGAGCAGCAGCAGCAGCGGGGTGCCGCGCCTCTGAGGCTTTGCTCTGGCAAAGTCTCAGAGGCGCGGGACCCCTCCCCCCCGCGGACCCCAGCAGACCACAGCAGACCACAGGCACCGGGTCTCAAGCAGACCACAGGCACCGGGTCTCAAGCGGCAGCAGCAGCGATTCCCGCGCTTCTGAGACTTTGCTCTGGCAAAGCCTCAGAAGCGCGGGAACCCGCCCGGTGCCCCTGGTCTGCTGGAGACGGTCTCCAGCAGACCAGGGGCACCGGAGCAGCTTACGAACGGGGCTTTCTCGCCCCGGAGCTCGCAGGTAGCAATCCGCTACCTCGACCTCTGGGGCGAGAAAGCCCCGTTCGTAAGTGCGGATCCGACATAAGTCGGATCCGCGTAAGTCGGGGACTGCCTGTACTGCAAAAGTCATCACCCTCATAGCAGTTTTTTCCTTTGTATTTCATGAGTAAATTATTTTTCTAAGTAATTGTCATTATGTTTCCAGTGCTGTTCATGGAGCAATATAGAATCTTTCTCTGAATAATTTAAATCATTCAAACCTTTAGTATATCTCTAACTTTAATAATGAAGCTATCTACTAGGTGAGACAACTCTGGAATACCTGGTTTGCCCAGTTTGACAAATCTAAGCTGCGTTTTGCTGTAACTTCCTTCACAGCCCCTAAGACTACACCCTTTTCTTCAATGTTTGCATGTATTGGGTGGGGAAAGGTAGAAGAAATAGCCTACTTCTCCTTCCTCTTCTAGGGAAAATCTTGCAGAGGCTGAAGGCCCTCATTATCCAAAAGGCTTCAATGAGTGTTACTGTTGCTCCATCATCCAGATAGTCCATTTTGCAACCAGAATGCATCAGGGAATAACAATCTTCTTCTGAAAACATCCACTCAGGGAATGTCTACACTACCCTCCTAGGTTATGTCTAGACTGCAGGCTTCTTTCGAAAGATGCTCTTTCGAAAGCATCTTTCGAAAGAGCATCTTTCGAAAGATCGCGTCTAGACTGCAGGCGGATCTTTCGAAAGAAAAATCCGCTTTTTCGAAAGAGAGCACCCAGCGAGTCTGGATGCTCTCTTTCGAAGACGGCCTCTTTACATTGAAGAACGCCTTCCTTCGAAAGAGGAACTTTCAAAGGAAGGCGTTCTTCCTCGTGAAACGAGGTTTACCGCCATCGAAAGAAAAGCCGCGTTCTTTCGAAATAATTTCGAAAGAACGCGGCTTGAGTCTGGACGCAGGGGAAGTTTTTTCGGGAAAAGGCTACTTTTCCCGAAAAAACCCCTGAGACTGGACACGGCCCTAGTTCGAACTAGGAGGGTAATGTAGGCATACCGCACTTGCAAATGAAGCCCGGGATTTGAATTTCCCGGGCTTCATTTGCATAAGCGGGGAGCCGCCATTTTTAAATCCCCGCTTGTTCGAACCCCGTGTAGCACAGCTACACGGGGCTCGAACTAGGTAGTTCGGACTAGGATTCCTATTCCGAACTATCACGAGGTGTACCGGTAGTTCGGAATAGGAATCCTAGTCCGAACTATCTAGTTTGAGCCCCGTGTAGCCGCGCTACACGGGGTTCGAACAAGCGGGGATTTAAAAATGGCGGCTCCCCGCTTATGCAAATGGAGCCCGGGAAATTCAAATCTCGGGCTTCATTTGCAAGTGCGGTATGCCTACATTACCCCGCTAGTTCGAACTAGCGGGGTAGTGTAGACATACCCTTAGTGTGCAGCGGCAGTCAAAAAAGCAAACAATGTCAAGAATCATTAAAAAAGGGATAGAGAATAAGACAGTAAATATCTTTTTGCTTCTGTATAAAACCATGGTACACCCACATCTTGAAAACTGCATACAGATGTTGTCGCCTCATCTCAAAAAGGATATACAGGCAGTCCCCGGGTTACGTACAAGATAGGGACTGTAGGTTTGTTCTTAAGTTGAATCTGTATGTAAGTCGGAACTGGCATCCAGATTCAGCCGCTGCTGAAATTGACCAGCGCTGACTACAGGAAGCCCGAGGCAGAGTTGCTCTGCCCCGGGCTTCCTGGAATCAGCTGCGGATCAGTTTCAACAGGCTGAATCTGGATGCCAGTTCTTACATACAGATTCAACTTAAGAACCCCAGGCGTCCCCAAGTCAGCTGCTGCTGAAACTGATCAGCGGCTGATTCCAGGAAGCCCGGGGCAGAGCAACTCTGCCTCGGGCTTCCTGTAGTCAGCGCTGGTCAGTTTCAGCAGCGGCTGACTTGGGGAGGCCTGGGGTAGAGCAGCTTGGGTGCTGCCGGGTTGGCCCCGTAGCGCCCAGAGCGGCGCTACGGGACCAACCGGCAGCGCCCCAGCTGCTGTACCACAGGCGTCCGGAGCAAAGCCGCGGAGCATGGGGGCAGCGGGACAGCCCAGACGCGCCGCGACTGTCCTGTTGCCCGCGTGCTCCGCGGCTTTACTCCGCTTTGCTCCCCATCTCTCTGCTGTTGGTCTTCAGCAGACCAGGGAGATGGGGAGCAAAGCCGCGGAACACCCCGGCAGCGGGACAGCCGCGGCGCGTCTGGGGTGTCCGCTGTCCGCGTGCTCCGCGGCTTTGCTCCGCTTTGCTCCCCGTCTCCCTGCTCTGTTGGTCTCCAGCAGACCAGGGAGATGGGGAGCAAAGCCGCGGAACATGCTGGCAGCGGGACAGCCACGGCGCGTCTGGGCTGTCTGCTGCCCGCGTGCTCCCCGGCTTTGCTCCCCGTCTCCCTGGTCTGGGGAGACGTGGAGCAAAGCCACGGAGCACGCAGGCAGCGGACAGCCCAGACGCGCCACGGCTGTCCCGCTGCCGGCGTCCTCAGAGGCTTTGCTTCCCGTCTCCTTGGTCTGCTGGTATCCAGCAGACCAGGGAGATGGGCAGCAAACCCCATTCGTAACATTAGTCGGATCCACGTAACTCGGGGACTGCCTGTATTGGCATTGGAAAAGGTTCAGAGAAAGGCAGGGTTTGAACAGGTCCCATATGAAGAGAGATTAAAAAGACTTGGACTTTTCAGCTTAGAAAAGAGGAAACTAAGGGGGGGGGGCTATAATAGAGATCTATAAAATCATGAGTGGTGTAGAAAAAACTAATAAGGAAAAGTTATTTACTTGTTCCCATAATAGAAGAATTAGGAATCACCAAATGAAATGTATAGGGAGCAGGTTTAAAACAAACAAAAAGAAGTTTTTCTTCACACAGCACATGGTCAGCCTGTGGAACTCTTTGTCAGAGGATGTTGTGAAGTCTAGGACTTTAACAGGGTTCAAAAAAGAGCTAGATAAATTCATGGAGGTTAGCTCCTTCAATGGCTCTTAGCCGGTATGGGTAGGAATGGTGTCCCTAGCCTCTGTTTGTCTGGAAACGGATGACAGGAGAGGGATTATGTGATAATTACCTGTTGTGTTCACTGCCTCTGGGGCATCTGGCATTGGTCACTGTCAGCAGACAGGATACTGGGCTAAGTGGATCTTGAGTCTGACCCAGTATGGCTGTTCTTATGTTTTCAATCAAGATCCCTTATTTAATAACCCAGAAATCCTTTTCCTTGTTTGTATTACTTAATCCTTTTGGGATTTAATTTTCAAAGTGGATCATAATGGAGTTTACCTGGCTTGAAAGAAGTGATTTAAGAACACGAGTCCTAATGACTTTCAGTGACTTTTGAACCCTAATAGGAACTTGAGGACCATGATCAAGTCAATGTTTATACTTCTCTTGTATAAATTAAATAGAATGCTTTTCCACAATATCTCCCTGTAAGACAGCTTTTCCAGTCTTTGAATATTCTTGTAGCTTTTTTCCGAATCATTTCCAGTCTGTCAATATCCTTTTTAAGTATGGTCTTCAGAAACATTATTCCATTAATGGTCTAAGTGATGCTGTGTATAGGGGATAATAATGTGTCCCTACTTCTGTTTGATATTTGCCAGTGCATACATCCAAAGATCACATTTACTTTCTTAGCCAGAACATTACAGTGGGAGCTTACATTCAAAGGTTTATCCTTTATCATCTTAAATCCTGTTTGTAGTCAGTGTTTTCCAACATATAGCCCCCAATAATATGTGTGACGTATATTCTTGTTATCTTTATTAACTTGAATTTGTGTATATTAAAATGCTTATTCAAGTGAGTCCAGCTCACCACACCATATACCATTCTATAGAATTGACCTGGCCATATCATTATATTTTTTTCCATATCATTGTTAAAAACATTGAATAGAATTGGGCCCAAAACAGATCCATTAGAAATGCCTCCATTATGTGATTTCCCATTTACTATTATTTGTGAGCTCTTTGTTAGCCATTTTCTAATAAATGTGAAATTTGCATCCTTGATTTTGTATAGTGACATTTTTAATGAGAATGTCATGTGGTATTAAGCCTTGCAGAACTCTATTATGTCAGCAAGTCAAATAAATTTATCATCTCATCGAAAATGATGTCAAGGTTTTGCTGGATCTGTTTGCAATAAAACCATACTGATTGGCATTAATTATGAAACCATCTTTTAATTTTTTTACTGATTGCATCCTGTCAGCTTTACCATGATTTTGCTCAGGATCAATGTGGAGCAAGTTAACCTACAGTTTTCCAGGTTATGCCATTTACCATTTTTTAATATTGAGTCTTTTCCAGTCATCTGGAACTTCCCAAGTATTTTAAGACTTGTTAAATATGAACATCAGTAAACCAAAGATCTCCTTAGTGAATTCTCAACTCCTATTGAGTGCAAATCATCCAGTCCTGCTGATTTAAAAATGTTTAACTTTAGAAGTTTCTGTTTAACATCATACCTAGATATTGCTGGAGTAGAAATTATTTCACTATGATGGTAATCTATGAATATATAAATATTATGTATTCTTCCATTTTGCTTCTTAATCAGAGTGGCTTTTTTTAACCAAAGGAACCTTCTTCCCTGATTGAGGATCGTGTGCTGTTTGGCATCTAGTAAAGTTTTTTTTTAAACAGTTCCTAATTATCAGTAACATTGTTTGGTTTAAATTTTCCCTTCTAGTCAGTTTTGCTAAGAATTATTACTTTCTGAGTCAATAATTTGCCATTTTACAAGCAACAAGTATATACGTTACTGGTCATGACTACATTCTGTTTGTATATAACTAATGTAATTAAGTAATTATCATTTAAACCTAGGCGACCATTTTAGAGTTTTGCAAATCTGTGGATAGATGCTTTATATTTGCATGGATGTAGATGTGGATATCCATGACTCATTTTTGTGAAGATGGATGTGGAGCAGATACAAATTTTGTATCTAGAACCCGGCAAATTTCTGGATATCCACTTTAAATCTGTGGGTATCCTCATCTGTGGATACCAATACACATATCTGTGGTTCATTTTTGTGGATACAGATGAGATGTAGACACAAATTTGAGATGTAGACCAGGGCTCTAACTGTCATCTTGAAGTATAATACAGAATTATCTTGAATAAGATGCACTACTGCTTCTGTTATAAAATTGGCATTCATAATTTTTTAGAAATTCTAAAATTTTTAGTGACAGCTTGAGATTTCCCGCATATTTCCCCAGACTGAATTTTCCCACAATAACTCAGATTTCTTTTGACACATTATATATAGATGTTTAAAGAGCTATTAATGTCTTTTCTAGTCTGACTTGGTGATCTATCACATTCCCTCCCACCAGTTATAATAACTTGTCAGCTAGAACACTGATCCATAAACATTGTAGGTCCTGGATTTCTGAAATGTCAATTACTCTAAAACAAGCAATGGTATCTTTGCTGTATAGTGCCACAGCCTTTCCCTCTGTGTAAGGTTTCTTTTCTGAATAGGGAGTGTCTATTGATTTTAACATTCTGGTCCTGTGACTCTTCTTACAATGTTTAAGTGTTGTATCCAATTTCTTTTCATAAACAAATATTTTTCATTCTTATTGTTTACCCAGCTCTTCTACCACTGGCATACAGGCAAGTCAAGAATTTCTGATTTTCACATATATATCCCTGACACCTTGTTCTTTTAAATGTATGAAAATAGTTGTCTGAGTAATATATTGGTTGATTGGGATTGTATTTATACACTTCCCCTTTTTTTTTGCCAGTTTAATGCTCTCCTGATTTTTCTTACTAGTCTGTCATCCAGAATATTGGTTCCCCTTCTGATAAGTTGGAGATTGTACTGGCGTACAGTCTCCTGTCCTGGAACAGCCCAATGTTCCATGAAATTAAAACCTTTCACTTTACGCCACTTATTTAGCTGTCGTCTTTTGCTCATGAGACAAGAATACCAGAGATCACTACTTGTATTTTCCTACTTTCCAGCTTTTCTTTAAACATCTTGGATCTTCAATTATCCATGAGTTATAAGGACGGTCATTCATGCCAATAAGTATCATGCCTTGCCGGCCATCTTCAGGATCCCATCCAATCTTGCATTGACGTATCTTTACACTAGAAGGACAAGCACACCATCCTGTTGTCTTTTTGTCCCTCGCAGAATAGTCTGTCAACTTTTCTTAGCATCTGATCGATCCCCAGTTAGGCTGCCTGGTAGTCTGTTTTCTTTGGGCAGTAAGACAGCTTTTCTTGGGCACTCTTGTCATCCTTGTGGATTAGGTTGTGTTCCTTTCAGTTGTATTTTCATTCAAACCCGGTGTTCCTGTCAGCTGCCATGCTATGTATTTGATAGCAATTAGATGCCTATAGATAAGGAGAATTTTTCTTGGTTCTTTGTTTTTCTGGTGATCACAGAATGACCATCTTCTGCATCTAGGTATGTACAGTACCTCCTGGTTCTCTCAAGATCAACTTTAGAATATTACTTTATTATTACAAGTAGTACCTTAGATTATTTTCACCATAAGAGATTTAAGAAAAAACTGTCCAGTTTTCCAGTATGTTTTCTTTGTGGGAGCAGGGATTAAATGCTATCAAGATACTTAAAGACTTACATGCATGAATTATATTCAGTGGAAAAACTCATATGCATAAAGTTATGCATAAAACTGCAATTTGCGTATCTTTTTCTGCTTTTTTTAGAAAGAGGCTTTTCCGAAATTTGGCCTGTCTACACAGTGCCAAATTTCAGAAAAACCTCCTCTTTCAGAACATCCCTTATTCCCCTCACTGAGAGGAATACAGGGATGCTGAAAGAACATGCCTGGAAACTGTTCCGAAAAAGCAGATGCATTCCCTGCTCGTGACAGAGCTTTTCCAGGCGGTATCCCGGAAGAACTTTGCAGTCTATACATAGCCTTAGTCTTTGAAGGATTGGGACCTTTTGTGAGCCTTCACACAGCTGTTTTTGTGAATCCTTCACAAAGGAACGAGGGAAGAAAAAGCATTTTTTAAAACAGGAAATTTATTATAAAACCACAACAATTGCTAAGAATGACAAAAACGATCCCTAGAATTAGTTTTAATTGTTGTTTAAAACTGCCTGTATTTCAATTTTCTGGTCTGGTAAACATACATGTATTTCCTGTAAGATAACCCCACAAACCCTAACCCCTCCAAAACCCGCACACAAATTAAAATCTTATTGCTGGCTGGCTGGCCGGTCCTTCAAGGGGAATCAGGCAGAGTCTCGTTATCAGTTATCTCTAGCTGATCCTTATCTGGTGACATAATTCAAACTACAGAGGGATAGCTGAGTTAGCCTGTAAGTGGAAAAACTTCAAAAAAACCCGAATAGTCTAGCAGCACCTTAAGATTTTTCTAATTAAAACTAGTGATCCCAGCTGTAAAAGGGCCAGAAAGAACTACATAAGATAGGCATAAGAGATTCCTGCTGGAGAAAACCCAGAAGGAGAAAGTTAGGGTCCTGTGGGAGAACCTCAGATAGGGCCCGTGAGAAGAAGGAAGTTGGAGAGGGAGACAATCAGGGACAAAGCCTGCAGGAACAAGGCCTGGGAAGCAGTGCTCAGTTAAAAAGAGCAAAGAGGAACTCAGCAAGGCTGCGAGAGCAGGGGTAAAGAAGAGTCAAAGACCTTCAGTTATTCGTAGATTGAAAAAGGCGACTTTAGGGAGGAAGCCTGAGAATAATTAGCTCTCTACATCAGAATGGGAAGGAATTAAAGGTTGCCCAGAAGGTGTGAAAGCTGAGACCAGAAGACATGCTGAAGTGGTTGGTTTTTTTTATTATTATTATTGTTTAGCTAGACTTTAGTTACTGAAGAAGGGGGATGAATTTAAAGGTGGCCTGGCCACAGAACTACACCTCAAAAGACATAGACAGGAATGGACCATTACAGGACCAAAAAAGTCAAGGGGGCCCAAGAGAGGCCATTCTCTGAAGCCACAGGATATTACAGCAGTGACTGGCACTGATTATCTGTTCACACACACATACACATGCCAAAAAAAGCCTCAGTCAACATGTGTTTTGCTTCAGTGGTGTGAGACAATCTGTGTGCCCATATCCCTTTTGAAAATGGTGCATGAGTCAGCAGACAAAGATCATTCCACAGACTTGAGCCCAAGATCCCCTCATTGGTACCTAAATAAAAGCATCATATACATAAATCTTGAGTTTTAATCTCAGACTTGAATTAAACCATACAACAGTGAAATTTACAATTTCCCTTTTCTAGTTTTGTTTTTTTAAACAAAACCTCTCCTCTCTCATCTTTCCGATTAGTCTGTTTTTCCAGCGTCTATATTTCCTACAGATAACTTTTTAATATTGTATTCTTTGTCGTCTTCATGCCTCTTTTTCTACTGATGTTCTGTTTTTCTCTTCTGAGCCAGGCTCTGTCCCCGGTTATATTTCTGTAACCCCATGTAATTTAATATATTTGCATAGGTGTAACTGAAGACTTGATTGGGGGTTTACATGTGAAGAAAATGGATAATACATACAGTACTAAACACAATATTTCTTCCAGTAGTTTTTAAAAGTCAATGCACTTGAGCCTATAAATATGAGTGAGTAATATATCCGGTTTACTGGGACGGAAATATGGATAATTGTGTTTGATTGCTACAGTTTTAGCTTTAAAGCAACCTGGGTGCTGAGGTTCCTCTATATTTAATCCCACAAGTTATAATCCATCCCTCACAATGCCTCATAATTGATATTTTCTCATGTACCTAAGACATTCTTTTATAATTTATTTCTTTTAATTCAAGTTTGATAATGTTGTATGTTTATTTCCTAGTCTTTATATTTACCCTGGAAATCTAATAGAATAAAAGTTAAAAATAATACAATATAAATCTCTGCAGCAGGAAATCTCAGTAAAATATCTGATTGTATAAACCATCTGCTCCGACCAGTTCTCATTCATTAGGAGTCTCTTATGATCAACATCTGGTGGGATTAGAATTTCCCCTGAATAACAAAGGATTTAGTCTCCAGTATTTACATAGAGCTTTAGTACACACGCACCAAACTGGAAATATTTGTTAAAAACTAAGTGGTATTATTCATCTAGGAGTTGTGTTTTCCGTTCATGGCTAGGAAATTTAGGATTTGATATTGAGCAAACAGTACACTTTTGCTTGTTAGAGGAATGCTGAACTATTAGTCAAAAGAGATCGGCAGGTGAGCTCAGGACTTAAACTCCTTGTATTTATGTGCTTTCACACAAAAAAACCCAAATATTCTTTTTCCTGAAGAAAAAGGAATTGAACCAGGCTGATAAAGGTGAGGTATCACTGGTGGTTCTCTTACACACTTTCGAGAGTGGCTACTCATAAGAGTACATTGGTAGAATCTGTGTACTGCAAAATGTAAAAAAATTTGTCCTCAAAATACCCTCGTGAGATAGGGAAATACGATAACCGCACCTTACAAATAATGACTTGAGGCACAGAGATCAGACAGGAAGTCTGTGGCAGACCACCAGCTGTGGCCTGATCTACTTTGTTTCTGTCTGGCACCATAACCGCAAGAACACCCTACCACATAGAGCTCACTAGAAAGAAAGGCAGACCTTGCCTTACCCCCGCTTGCTTTTTGCACAGCGCTTTGGTCATTCTGACCTGCTTGCCCAACCCTACAGAGCAGAAATGGAGTGGTCCTAAACTTTTGCTCTCTCTATACCTCCTCCTATTACCAGAAATCTCCAACACAGCTCTAGATCTCCCACACCTCTCCGATTACTGAACATTTGGGCCTCTCAAATATCTTGCCATTTCTCCCTTGACATCTCCAGGTTTTTGAGGGATTTTTGCTTCCCAAATATCACTGAATTTATGTTCACAATACCTCTGTGAAATGGGGAAGCAGCCTTGTCCTCATTTTATAGAGGGGGAATCAAGACACAGAGATTAAGGCCTCTCAAAAAATTCTGGTCCCAATTACTTATACAAAATCACAGAGGTTGTGTGTGGCAGAGCCCGGGGTAAAAATGGATGTTGCTGGACCAAAGAGCCCCAGGAGCCGGAGCCAGCTGAGAGAATGAAGGGTTTGTGGAATCCCAGCTGGGCAAGCAGCAGCTAGGCAGGGGAACCCCAGTGTTGGCAGGGTCAGGTGGCTGGAGAGCCCCTGGCAGCAGGGCCAGTGACAGCCAGGAAACCCCCCCAGCAGCAGTGGGGCTAAGGTGGCCAAGCAGCCCTGACTGGGAAACCCCAGCAGTAGCAGGGCCAGGCAGCAGTCGGGGAGTCCCAGCCCCAGCAAGGAAACCCCAGCATCAGTGGAGCCAGGTGGCATTAGAAAACCTCCACCCCCACCGGGGAACCCTAGTGTCAGTGGAGTCGGGCAGCTGGAAAGCTCCTGGCAGCAGGGACGACAGTGGCCAGGAAACCTTGAGAAACCTTCAGTGGCAGCGGGGCTGGGTCTCAGCAGTACAGCTAATGGTAGCCCGGCGCCCCAAGACTGGGAAACCCCAAGGAACCACTGGAGGTAGTGGGACTGGTGACAGCTAGGAGGCCCTGGCTAGGGAACTCCTGGGAACCCCTGGCACAGCTGGTGGGCAGTAGGGGGATGAGATGAGCTCCAGTCTTGGTATCTCAAGGAAGAGGAGCTGTCAGCATGGCAGCCAGCAGGGGAGCCTTGATCTTCCCTGGTCTGGCAAATTCCCAGGTCCAGTACAGCTCAGGTCCTGAGGGTGCCAGACCAGATAGGTCTAACCTGTATTATCTTAATGAGAGGAGCATCCTTTCCTTCTTTCTGCTCCCTTCCTCATTCATGACAGAGAAACTTCTGCTAAGCAAATTAATTTGTACATCTCCCAATCCTTTGGAGTTGAGCGTGCAGGAATAGCCCATATAGGTAGGAAACTTTCATGCACCAGTTTAGTCTATTTGTTCTGAAAGGTAGTTAATAAGAATTGGTTCAGCTATGTGTGTGGAATGAGACTTTATTATTTCTTTTGGCTCTGCCAGCATTCTCTTAGTGGAACCTCTTTCCAGTCTACCAATTTTCAGGTTGATCTGGCTTTTTTTTTTCTTTGTAATAGTAATAGTACTTAAAGGATGTAAAATTTGGTTTTAAACAAAAAATTAGCTACATTTTCAGCACATGGAATCAAAATGCTCTTCCCCACCCCAGCTGTCAGCAGCAGAGTTTGACCATTGAGGTTACAGAACCCTATTAAGTTCTATATTTCAAGAACTAATGTACTTTGAAATCCATTTCTAGAAAGCAGCTGTGTGTTGGGGCTCCAATATGTGTCTTTGAGTGATTTCACATGTGGTGTGAGCACATCCTGCATAAAGTAACTGGACATTTTTCCAACAGTAGTACCAGTTGTGGCAGTTTGAGCACCCTCTTCTAACGTGTCATTAGCGGCAGTATAAAGCACCCAATTGATCCTGCAGCTCCCCCATATCCCCCAGTTCCTTCTTACCACCTAGGATGGCTGCTGGAGCCGCCCTCCTTTTTCTGTGGACTTTCTCTATTTATTGTACATAGTTATTTTTAGTCTCAAGTGTAGTAAATGAGGGTATGTCTACACTACCACCCTAGTTCGAACTAGGGTGGTTAATGTAGGCAACCAGAGTTGCAAATGAAGCCCGGGATTTGAATTTCCCGGGCTTCATTTGCATATTGCCGGGCGCCGCCATTTTTAAATGTCCGCTGGTTCAGACTCCGTGCCTGCGGCTACATGCGGCACGAACTAGGTAGTTCAGATTAGGCTTCCTATTCCAAACTACCGGTACACCTTGTCCTACGAGGAGTAACGGTAGTTCGGAATAGGAAGCCTAATCCGAACTACCTAGTTCATGCCGCATGTAGCCGCGGGCACCGAGTCCGAACCAGCGGACATTTAAAAATGGCGGCGCCCGGCAATATGCAAATGAAGCCCGGGAAATTCAAATCCCGGGCTACATTTGCAACTCTGGTTGCCTACATTAACCACCCTAGTTTGAACTAGGGTGGTAGTGTAGACATACCCTTAGTTATCATGCTAAGTTTTGTCCCAGCCCTGGTGCATAATGATGCGTTGGTCTCCAGGCTTCAAGCCCTGCACCTCCTGCAACAAGGCTATGGCCATGAGCAATCCATACTCAAGCTGCTTAAAGTTCCATGGGGAAGCTCAGATCGGGGACCGTTGCCAGATCTGCAAGGACTTTCAGCCTGACATGAAGGCTCAGGAGGCCAGGCTGGAGTTTCTGCTCATGCTGGCAGAAATGAGGCCTCCATCTGAGCCAGGCTATCAGACTTATTCCAAGTACCTTGGTGTTGCTGAGGAGTGCTCCTTCTACTGTACCCAAGACATTTCTGTGTTCAGTATCACGCCCTTTGGCACCGTCAGAAATGTGCTGTGCTTGACCCGGTATGGACTTCTCCACTATGGCACCAATATCCAGAACCATTGAGAACCATTGAGAACAGCACCTCCATGGTCACCAGAGAGAGAGCTGTGTCCTCTTCGGAATCAGAGATTGGGTCTTAGTCTTCTCGTCCCAGAAGCCGCTCTCACTATTTCTCTAGGCATTTCCACTTCTGCATGGATCCAAGGACAGGAGTACATCAAGTGGTTTGGCCAGGAGGTCATTGTGGTCTCCTACCCTGGTCCAGTGGTCCTTTTCCAACCTGTGGGCATTACCTCCAGTTTCCCAGGGGTCCTGTTCTGTGGCTTAAGAAAGATGTGGCACCATCCATCAGGTGACACCCAGTCTGGATTCCAGTATTAAGTCTTGTACCAAACTCCAAGAGCCATCTCAGTAGGATCCTGTTGATAGAAAAGTGGAGAAAGAGGACCCATTGCCTGTGCTGGCCTCCTCTTCTTCCTCACCTGATGAGACAGTCTTAGGCGGGGGCATGTTTCCTCCTCCAGATGACTACAAGGCATGCCAAAAGTTGTTAAAAAGTTGGTGTACGAATGGAGATGTCAGCCTTGATGACATTTTAGGCACTGTGGGCCCTTCAAAAATAACCCTGCCTCACAATACATGGTACTCTTGTTCAGTGTGTCTGCTCGTCTTTGGGTGGTTACAAAATGTATCACTGTAGTAACAGCTTTCCTGAAAAGGTTAGCCAAGCACACAGATTTCAAAAAGCATATTTCATATTATTGTAACACTTCGGAGCCTGAGCCATACACCTGAAACCAACTGTGCTAGGCACTAGACAAACAGGACATAGTGGTGTGCTGTGGGTTTTTATATTAGCTCTGCCAGGAGTGACCTTGCACAACCTTTCAATTATTTTATTTGCAAAATGGGAACAATTGCCTCCTCCCAGGATAAAAATATGAGGATTTAATAATGGTGGTTGTGAGGTATACAGAAATACTAACAGCAGTCAGTGGAAGAAGAGACTTGAACTCATGTTCCTTCACGTTACTATTCACTGCATCTTCTGCTGCAAAGAATATTTCCCCCACATCTGCCCCTCCCACCTTTCCAGTGGGGAGCCTGGCTGCAGTTCTGGGAAATACCAGAACAACAAACACAGATGAGCATTTTATGCCAATTAGGTTTTGGAGCTTGTTTTTGTTGCTGGGCCATGCATCTCAGCAGGGGCATAGATTCGGATAGTCATTATTTCTGTACAAACAAAAGAATATGGACATCTTAAAAACCAGATAATTTGAAGGAGTGGGACTGTATCTTGTGAACCTTTGACAAAATGAACTCAAATGTGCAATACAAGTGTGCACTCCAAGCTCTGAACTAGCATACCAATCCTCAGGGTGATCTGACTACTTGTGGGCTTTTGAGAGGATGCAAAATTCAACTTTAAAACAAATACCATGTTGCAGTCTTAACTATTCTCTTTCCCATAATTAAATGGGCAGCTCTTCAGAAAATAGGCCTTCAAGAACAGAAATCACCACTGAGACAGAAAAAGAAGACATCTGTACAGGAACAGCAGGAGAAAAACAATCTGCTTCAAAGCTAGAGAAACATCAGGATGAAGTGAGATTCCTGTGCAGTGGGAAATGAAGGCTTGACTTCCTCACCCACAGGAACAGCAGCAACTCCCAGACCAGGCATTCCAGGGGGGAGGCCGGGCAGCCAACGCTCCAGGAAGGCCTTTGGGGGCAGTAAAAGCCTCAGTTTGAAAAGAAGAGGGAGAGGGGGAGAGAGTGAAGCAGAGCAATTCTAGCAAGGAGGTCCAGGCGGTATTGAAACAAAGAGGAAGGGGGCCATCGTCACACAAGTATAGAGAGAAAAACAAAACAAGCTGCTTAAATGGTATAGAAACAAAAGTGAAAGGAGAGAGTTTGCCCTGGTTTTAACTCTCCATAAGGTTGTTGGTGGCGGCTAAAGTGATTACTTCAGCTGAGTGTGGAGGGGAGGCTGACTGTGGTGTTCTTCAGTAGTGCTGGGAGAATAATTTTCTGGTTCAGGGGCTAATCTGAACACTTGAAAAAGAAAATCATTTGGGTCAATCCAAAATGAAAAATTTGAAACTTTTTTGGCAACATGAAAATGTGGGAAAAAATATGGTTTCAGTTCAAATGAAACATTTGTTTCAGTAAAAACATTTTGTTTATGAAGGGTTTTTATATTTAAAAATGTTAAAAATAAAATTGAAATACAATTTAATACAAAAATTCATTTTAAATTAAAAAAATAAGTATTTCATTTTGAAAATGTTGAAATGTTTCAAATTAAAAAAAATATATTGTAACCGTTCAGCAAATCCAATACAAAGTAGTGCAGTGTGTCAGGAAACCCGAATCTGCATTTTTCAGTGAATAAAAATTTTGTCCAATTTTTTTGTTTTTAATTTTTGCTTAACTCTGTTCTTTGCTTGCGCTCCAGGTCTGTAGCCAACTCAGATCACATAGAGGGGCCCAAGTACTGCAAGCTCAGTGTTATGTTAATTGTCAACTGCTCAGTGCACCTTAGAAGGGAGCTATGTAGCAATCAAACATAACATATACTATATCCTAATTTAAGTGTAGCCTGTTGTTTTTTTTATTTAGTGTGTATTTTGCACAAACCTGGTTGGAATGTTGGAGTTCTTTATTCCCTCTTCTGACTCTTTAAGATTTATACTCTGCTGAGAGGTCATTAGCACATTGTTCTGATGAGCAGGCTTCAGTCACAGCAGTGGTTTGGGCTTCCTGCAAACACTGCAGCCGTGGGCTACATGAACCATGTTTTTGCATGATCATGTAAGTTTTAATAAAAATGCACATTTTAACATTGCCCTGGGGTAACATTTGGTGAGCCAGCCAGGAGAATCTGAGCTGTGATGATTTTACCTTTCAGAAGTTGTTTTAACTGAGGGAAGGAGGGCAATATGGGATGAAAATGACTGACTGCAAGGTCAACTAAATGTCTCCAGTAAACAACTTCAGAAAGCTGAGTAGTTTTAGCAAGGAGAGATTTTATTCTTTGCATACACTGTGGCTAGGAGAAACAAATTAGAGAACCTTGTGATAGAGGTGGAAAGACTTTTATATCAGCTAAAGGATGACCAAGAGAACTCTGTGGTTGTCTGGGCTTCACTGTGGTACACCCCAGTACAACAGTAGTGCAAAGCAAATTTTCTTTAGTCAAGTATATAAAAAATCACTAAATTTATGATAAATGGAAAGTCAGAAGACCAGGAAACATCTATGTTATTAGAGCTAAAAGATCATATTGTACAACTCATAAGTACACCAAAAAAAGAAGCCACTTAAGCCAATTGAAACAAGTAAAGAGACTAAATTGTCCCTAGACACAGTTCAGAAAAAATATGCTAAAAAACTAGTTACCGTGAATTAGTGAATATAACCCGCGGGTTATACACATTTTTACAACCCCCCCTCCTGCAGGCTATACATGATCGCGTCTTATACAAGTTGACTTTTACTCAAATTAAATGAAGACAAGACCAACATCATAAAATCAGCATCTTCGATTTAATAACAATTTAATTTAATAAGTGTGGCAGTGTTGGTGTGTGTACTAAAAACATTAAAATACATTACAAGTTAAAATGTTACTTAATGTGAAGCTACTAAAATAATAAATAAATTGTAATACTGTTTTAAAAATTGCAGTTTTAAAAAAATTGATCTATGGATTGCTGAATACGTTTATTCTTCATCACTTCAGTAAAAACTAGCATCCTCCTCAGCGTCTGAGTTTTCAGAACCATCAAAACTTTCATCATACTCACTGTCTTGAAAAACATCCATAACCTAGGCTAGGCGTACTTCGGTGACGGTTGAGGTCTGTGGTGCTGCGTTAGAATTGCTGTCATAGTCGCATTCAGAGCTAGACGTGTCGATTTCTGGAAGAATTTCACATTTACAGAATCCATTGCGAATAGTAGCCAGTGTTGCTGCCAATACCCATTTGCAAACTTCCCACGTAAATTGCACGGTGCTGTCGACGGGCCGGAGTGAAGGTGTGCTCCCTGTTTGTCATCCAATTGTCCCATTCCTCATGGATAAAGCACTTGAATGGGTGGCTGACAGCCACATCAGGTAGTTGCAACTTGCAAGTCAGGCCACCTGGAATTATGGTGATATGTGCTCCCACGGCATTGATATGTTTCTGAACTGAAGTTTCTTTATGGGCAGCCAAGACATCTAAAATTAGCAGAGATTTTGGATAAAACCCCCCGCTTTTTAATGCACTAAAGCAGCTGTCTGTCCATGGCTTCATCACCTCTGTGTTCATCCAGCCCTTTTTGTTACAGACCACAGAAATTCTGGATGGTAATTTTTTCTCAAGGCATCATCACCCTCTTAAAAATTACCATTGGTTTTAATTTCTCACCACCTGCTGTGCATGCCAAGACAACTGTAAAACAGGTGCGTTCATGACCTGTGGTTGCTACGCCGACTGTCTTCACTCCACTTGCTGCAACAGACCGAGCTGCGGGTATATCAAAGGACATGGGCACCTTGTCCATGTTAATGATATTATTTGGTTTCAAGTCCAGTTGGTTAATTTCTTTATGAACAAAACATTTAAAATCATGCAGCTTCTTATCCCATTTGTCAGGAAGCCGTTGCCCAACAGAGGTCCGTGCATGGACTGCAAGGTTATTTCTTTTCATAAATTTGTAAACCAAGTTACCTGAGCCTCTTTTAAAATCATCGATTTTCATCTCCGCAGTAATAAGTCCGGTCTTGAGCTTTATGGCTACCATTGACACTGCACATTGGCTGTCTCTCTGGGCAAGAACCCCCTTCTCCAGGATTTCTTCTAGTTTTGGCCACTTGCCTTTCTTTCCTCGGCATGCTCTTTTCCGAGGATGTAATTTCTCTATCTATGCTTCTTCTTTTCTCCACTCACAAACAGACTTTTCGTTGACTGAAAATTTTCTTCCCGCTGCTCTATTGCCATTTTCTTTTGCATAGGTCAGAACAGATAATTTAAAATCTGATGTATATGATTTGCGCTTAGGCATCCTTACAAATATATTGTTATAAATTGAAGAGGTTTTAAAATGGTGTGGTTCATAGGACTTATATACCAGTAATAGGGTAACACTCATTGCTCAGCGGCCTCAGCTGTGGTTCATTACTCGCAGTTCATTACCTCAGGGTTATACACATCCGCGGGTAATCTAATATCTTTTTAACACATGAAAGAAAAACCGCAGGTAATACATGGGTGCGGGTTATACATGTACGCGGGTTATATATGCTAATTTACGGTACCTCAGTTATCACTTCAGAACAGGGTGAAAGAAATTAAAAATCAAACCCCAGTGAAAAAAATCTGTCAACCAATTCCATAAAACAGAACTAGTTTTGAATAAAGACTTTAAAGTATCACATGAGACTGAAAACGCTCACAAAAAGGACAGGTTAAACCAGGGGTGGGGAACCTCAGGCCCAGGGGCCGGATGTGGCTCTGGCTTGCCTGGATCCAGCCCCTGAGTCCCCAGGGATCCCCACCCTACCATGGGGCTGTAGCACACAAAATCTACTAGCCTGCACTCCCCTAGGCTCTGGTGTGCAAGGGGAATGTGAGGAGTGTCTGTCTCCTTCTCAGTCAGGGACCATGACCCGAAAAAGGTTCCCTACCACTGGGTTAAACTCATCAGATTGAAAGTAGGATTAGAAAAGAATACAGGTTGTTAGGACCACAGTTCTCTCTCCTTGGGCTTCCTCCAGCAACTGATCCTGCTCTGTTCTGCTCCCTTTTACGTAAGACTTTTGGGCCCTGGTTGGCTCATACATGCAGTTTCTCTGTTATTGGCTGCTCACTATACTGCCTTCCTAGGTTGCTTCTGATCCCAATGACCACTGCAGACCCCAAGAGGGCCCCCAATGACCACAAATCAGATAAGGATTGAAGGTGCCCTGCCAGATTTATTGTTAAGCAAAGTACAGTAATAGCTGTCAGTAGACTCTACCGAATCACTACACACATGTATTTACAACAATGGCTTCAGCACAACCAGTGGGAAACTCCCACTGACCCCCCAGCTGGACAAAGACTGTCCATCCAAGACACCACTTTATATACAGGTGCAAACAAGTTACACATCACTGCTGACGCTGTCAGGTTTCCACCCTCTGAAGTTGTCAGGTGGTAGTGTCACCCTCTGACACTACTTAATTACCACCTATCACTCTGTACCTCATGGTTTGATGAAATCATCTCTATCCATAATGCTGTCATTTTATACCCTTTCCTGAATCTGTATCTGTGAGGAGTGGGTACCAAGGTCTTTTTTAATGAGCTAGTGATACCATGTGCTTTCAACTTATGACCAGTACCAATTACTGTTCTACTCCTGGGCCTATTACCAATTAGTGTTTTGTACTCTCAGCCCTGTTTGTACCAAGTTTTGTAAGTAGGGACTGCCTCTTGATCACGGCTTAGCTTAGCTTTGCTTTTTGTTAGACATGTTTTGTCCATTGTTAACTAGGCCTCAGGCCTCTAATTAGGTCTGTGCTACGTGATCTTTTGTTTTAGGCCTTCATCTTACTACAGTTACAAAATCATGGAATGAAGCTGAAGGCTTCTAAATCTGACCTCTTTAAGAGAAAGGTACATTATAACGGAATGATGGTGTACGCTGTAAGTTAAAAAATGGATTCAGTGGACAAAGTAGTTGTACATGCTCTACCATGGTGGAATATCCGAAACCTCTGTGCTTTTGTACCTACTTTCAGAGATATATTTAAGACATTGCAAGAACAAACCCAGGGTATACTTCTTGTCTGTTCCACTGGAATGTGACAGAAAGCTCTCTAAAAAGTGAGCACAAACAGAAGAAAACACAAAGGAAAAGGAAAGGTATCTGGATAAATACTCTTCAACTAGCTGGATAAATGGACTAAAACTTAAAATGTCTCCAAACAGCTGACTGATTTTCTGGTACATCTATCAATAATAGCATACCCTGACTTTACCTTATCTTTTGACCCCTCTGAATGCTTCCAATAATGGACTGGATCAATATCAATATCCTGGATCAATATCAGTATCTATATCTATATCAATATCCAGAAGGTGAAATTATGAGTCATTTGTTATGTGTCAAGAACATTATAACTAAAAAGAAATATAACCTTCAATCATAAAAGCTGGCATTTCTAGCTATGAAACAGTCTGAAACCAACATATTTTGAGACTATGTCTATCATACACAGTTTTTGAAGGTTTAGAATAATAACCTATAAACATATTTTACCTCTTCAAGATTTAACAGCATAGCAGACTAATGGATTGCTAAATTAGCTAACTTGAATTCCAGAGTTACATATTGTCTGGAAAACTCTAATGTGCCGGTGAGTGCTTTATGCAGAATGTCACTAGATAGTGAAAGATATAGAGCTAAATACACTGAAGAGACCACCAAAGATGTTATTGATGATAAAAAATAAATTAAGATCTTCTCTGTCAGTCTTGCTCAACTTGGTAGTGGTAGGATATGCTGGGACAGACCTAGCAAAGGGACCCACTCTGACAGTATTAACACTCTTCATGCAGTGCACAGTCAACCTATGGAACTCCATGCCAGAGGATGTTATAAAGTCCTGGACTTTAACAGGGTTCAAAAAAGAAATAGATAAATTAATGGACCCTGGGTCCATCAATACCTATTAGCTAAGAAGGGTTAGGAATGGTGTCCCTAGCCTCGGTCAGAAGCTGAAAATGGATGACAGGGGAGGGATCACTTGGGCTATGTCTAGACTGCAGGCTTCTTTTGGAAGAAGCTTTTCCGGAACAAATCTTCCAGAAAAACTTCTTCCAAAAGAGAGCATCCACACAGCAAAAGCGCATCGAAAAAGCGATCTGCTTTTTCAAAAGATAGCATCCACATTGATTGGACACTAGCTCACATTTAAGTTCTGATTACTATGGACGGAGTGGCCACCACTATGTGATTACTATAGATGGAGGGCACCTATGCTTTTTCCTGGAGGTCTCTTCTTTCGAAAAAAACCCCACCTCTTCCCCCTCCACACACGCCTTTTTCCGAAAGAGCTGTTTTGGAAATAGGCTTCTTCCTCGTAGAAAGAAGTTTACCATTGTCAGAAAAGCCACTATGTTCTTTCGAGTTTGTGTCAAAAGATTGCAATTACAGTGTGGATGTAAATGTAGTTTTTCTGGACAAACTCTGCAGTGTAGACATACCCTTGATGACTACATGTTCTGTTCACTCCCTCTAGGGCATCTGGCTTTGGCCACAGTTGGAAGACAGGATACTGGGCTAAATGGACCTTTGGTCTGACCCAGAATGGCCGTTCTTATGTTCTCTCTCTCTTTTTGCTTGTTTCCAGCTCATTCTATTTGACTAATGGTGATTGTGTAGGTTTGTGAGACTTCTTTTACCTTACTTTCATTCGATCTTTAGTAATATAATGCTGGATATCCCTATTCATGTATGGTCAGAGTAAATTATCTCTCGCAAAACTTGGTATTTGTTCTGCTCCTAGATGTTCCATCTACTCTTGATATTCTTGCTTTTTGCTTTTTTTCAGGTTATGCCGGTAGGGGGTTATTTTGGCTTGATTTTTCAGTAAAGTTATTCCATGTTTATCTAATGGAAGCAATGCCATTCATCCAAGGGACTGATGTCTTACCACCTCCTCCTGATTCTGCTCTGTTACTAGGCCTAAACCCCCAGGACTTATAATGTAAAAAAAAGGATGATATTAATCATTGTATCCTCCTTCTGGGCTATTAAAATATCTTCACAAAAAACAGGCATTACAGTTCATTTCATGCCCATGGAGAAGAAGTCTTCTGCTAAAAGGTTGTTGCTAATTCCCATTAACCAGAAATGTTGCCAACTCTTTGTAGACCTTTTTTTTTGTTTGTTTGCTTTGCTTTCTCAAGTATATCCAAGTGAAGTTGATTAAAAAAAGATGATAAACATATTGAATTAACTGTAATAATAAATATACAGAGAATGGTAATATAAATTATAGATCTGTAACACTGTTAATGAGGTAAAATATACATTTCTGTCCTGTCTGTCACACTTTAAGTGTTAGAGACTTCTGACAGGTGACCATGTGTATAAAATTTGTCACTTAACAATAATCAATTTTTCCTACTATTTCTGAAACTTTGTTGCAAATGAATGAAAAGACTATCATGAGGGCAATGATTTTTTTTTCAGTTTTATTATAGTGAAATTATGGGTGAGTAACAATTTGTTAGACTGCAATCATAGTATGTATAGCTAGATTCTTCATCGTGCTCCAGAAATTGTAATTTGAAGCACCATTCTTTGTAATGAGCTGGTGCGACTGGGCCTCTGCCCTGCACTGGCACTTTAAGAGGAAAACCCAGCCATGGGTGAAGGCTGAGCTCTAGTCTACCCTAGGGAATTATTTTGAAATAACCTCTCTTATTTCTAAATAATAAGTGGAACGTCCACACTATCACGCCCGTTATTTTGAAATAATGAGCTGGTTATTTTGAAATCTGCACTCCTGCTTTCCTGGGGGAATAAGCTTATTTTGAAATAGCTATTTCAGGAGTTGTTATTTCAAATGTAGTTATTTCAAAATAATTTCCTAATGTAGACATGCCCTGAGAGAGTGGCACGTGCAACTGAGGCAGATACAGCCAATTAGGGCTCAGCTGAGGCTGTATAAATAAGGGCTCCTGGAGAGAAGGAGAACACACACACTTGCTCTAGGTGGGAGCAGGGGGGACCTGGCTTCCAGGGAAGCTGGAGGCTTCCTGAAAGAGAGCAATGCTGGAAAAAAGCAGGCAGGGCTAGGTAGCTCTGGCCTGATATCACTCACAGGCTGTAGGATTTGAGGCAGGGCCTGAGTGTACCAGAGCAGCAGGGAGGTAGCCAGGATAGGCAAAGGCAGCAGGTCCACACCCCCTTGCCAGTGATGAGTGTCCATTTCAGACTGCAGTGTGCTCCTGAGGTAAGGGGCTAGATGTTGACAGGCAGTGGGACACTAAGGCAAGATGAATATAGGGAATTGAGCGTTCCCTAGGAGGAGAGGACCTCAGAGTGCAGGGGCACTGACCTAGGACAGTCTGAGAAGAAAAGGGCACTGTGGCCAGGAAAGGGGCGCTCCAAGAGGGTATGTCTACACACAATTTTTATTTTGGGAGAAGGATGCAAATAGCGCTGCGCATTTTTCTGCCGAGGTTTTTTCAGAAGGCGCTCTTCCAGCATTTACCCACATCTACAGATGTCTGAATTTCGAAATAAACCCCTATTTTGAAAGACCCCTGTAAACCTCATTGTAGGAGGAATAAGGGGTCTTTTGAAATAGGGGTTTATTTCTAAATTTGGCTGCATGTAAATGCGGGTAAATGCTGGAAGAGCGCATTCCGAAAAAAAAACCCGGAGGAAGGATGCAAATGCGCAGCGCTATTTGCATCCTTCTCCCAAAATAAAAATTGTGTGTAGATCTACCCAGAGTGACTAACTGGAGGCTCCTTGGGAGTGAGCGCTCGCCCCGTGACAGCTGGCAAGATGGGGAAATAGCACAACAAGCACCCAGTTTCTCAGTTGTGATCCAGACCCATTTCACTGTGTAGGTGGCACAAAGGGACCAGACTATGGCCACAAGTGGACAGCAGAGAGTTCTCCTGCTCAGAGAACTATCACCTGGTAAGTGTAAAGCCAACTCCAGTGCTAGCCACTTCATCTAGTTCCACAGGATAGGAGGCATACTGCAAGGCCCCCTGATCCTTTTGTGTCCTGCATAAGTATACTATGCAACTAGCAGAAATGTGGGTGCTTTCATTCATGCTGGTTATGAGGCTGGTGCAGACCAACTCTTAAGAGTCAAGGAACCATAACTGTTTCTCTGATGTCACTGCCATCCACCACTCTGACACCAAATAAGGCTTTGGCTGCAGGACAGAATGTAGAATATGATGTCTTATCAAATTTCACTGCTATTAATAATCAAATCAGGCAGCTAGCATTATGCAAAGAAGGAAGTTGGCCATGATCAATTTATTGTGATAAATAAGGCTATGAATCTACAGTACTTAGATAGATAGATTAGATAGTCATGGTGAAGGAGCTGTCCTTTGGTCACTGTGATAGAAACGGCAATTTCTTGTAATATCCTGGTCAGATGTCATTAAATTAAATTAAACCTTGTTGAATTAAGTTTCAGCATCTTAGGAGTTCATTGTATTAAAATGCAAACCTTTGTGGAATTATTGTGGCATTGTATGAAACATCTCTAGGGAGGAGACAAGACTAATGTAAATGAAGGGAAGTTTTCTGAGCTTCAGAAGACTCTTTAAATTATGTCCATGTAAGAATGAAACTTTAGTTGAGTGGGTTTCCTAGGAAATCCTTGAGAGGAAGGGATGGCAAATTCTCACCTCCGGACCCAACCTCTGAAGCTGCATTCTGAGGAGAAACCCATGGCTTGCTGATTACATGTTACATGAGGACAAGATCCAAAGCCCGGATAAAATAAGGAAGTGGCTCACTAATTCATGGGGGAGGCTTGTTTTTAGTGATCGCTGTTATGAAGGGAATGAGACACAGGTTACTGCCGTGACAGTTTATGGTAGAAAAACTGAAGACCTGAAAGTGGTTGCTGTGCTGGACTCTGAGGAGGGAAATACAGTCTTGTTTTAGAGGAAAAAAAGAAAATTGGTACATCTTTCATCCTTTATGTGTTTGAATCTTCTGATGATGATCCAAGAGAGTTCATCTACTCCTTTCTGTGTGGGTTCATGCATTAGTTTTACCTTTTTTCTCATTCCACAACAGGTGAGGAATGATCTAACTGGAGTTCTCTATGGCGAAGACATCGAAATTTCAGATACTGAGAGTTTCTCCAATGATCCCTGCACCAATGTAAAAAAGCTCAAGGTATGTGCAGTTGCTGTAATGTAGACTGAGTAAGCAGGAAGGAGAATGAAAAAGTATCAGCGATGCATCTGTTGTAATTTGTGATTGGTTTATTTACATTTTTCCTCAAGAACACCAATAAAGCAGGATTCATTTATATTTGCCAAAAAGACCTAGTAGCACATTTTGAGGCCCACCGTGTTCCCAGTCAAAAAGTCTATTACATATGTAACATTCATGTTGTGCCTTATTTAAACACAGAAATAAGTAAGCAGTCTACTAGAAGTTGCTATATGTTAAACCATACAAATATATCTTTTAATATTAAATACTTATACTGGAAACCATAGGTATACATACCTGGATGTAATCATGGATTATTTTAAAAGGACTCTATGTCTAAGTCATCAGTGAGTAAATATAATATAAATGTTTCTATTGATTTCAGTTCATTTTGGATTGAGATTTTGATTAGTAATAATCTAGTGTGTTTCCTAGAAAGCAAATTACTCAAGGATACATTTGACATTGAAATTATTTGTTCTGATTTATTTTATTACTAGAAGATTTACCCAGCATTGCTTGGGTCCTTTACTCAAATAAGTCTTCTTTTTCTTCATTTAAATCATTATTCTGGGTTGGGCTGGAGATAAGAGGTTCATTATGCAGGCTGTCTCAGGGAGAGAGGACAACCCTAGCCCTCTCTAACTGCAGACACTTGGGGCCAAGTGAGAAGTGCTTGTTCATGGCTGCTGCAGTTGCAGTAGACACACCCAGGGAAGGGGTGCATGTGCCCCGGCTAGAGGACAGACAGACACACAAATAAACTCTCTGACATCTATAGTGCATAGTTGCCCTTTTCTCCATCCCTGCCTTTTGCTGACCCAATGGGCTTTTAGCTGTCCTGGTCCCCATCTCTGGCCCCTGGCTGCCCCCTGTGTTCATTCTAAAGTATAACTCCTTCCTATCAGGCCCCTCTCTTTCCATTTTATGAGAAACAGTCGACTTCCAGGCACATCCCACAACCAAACCCTGACCTTTAAGCTATGATAAGAAGCAGCTGCATACCAAATTTGGTGGTCCTAGTTCTTACCATTTAGGAGGCATTCTGGAACAAACGGACTCACAGACAGACGCACATTTCTAAAATTGTAAGAAAATGATTTCTTAGGCACATAGAAACTGAGTATCAATAAAATAATTAAAAGCATGCAGAGTATTACCGTGAATATGTAGGGGTACATCTACACTTCCTCCCTAGTTCGAGCTAGGGTTGCAAATGTAGCCGACCAAAATTGCTAATGAAGCGGGAATTTAAATATCCCATACTTCTTTAACATACTCTCACCCCCGCGTTATTCCGGTTGACAGCTGATTCGAACCAGCTGATTCGCTCTGGGACACATTAGTTCGAATCAAACTCCTTGGTTCGAACTAACGTTACTCCTCATTTTTGTTAGATTGGGCATATGTATTCCAAAGAAGTGATTCCCGTAGAAATTTCAACTATGAAACAGGTCCTCCACTAATATGAATTGTAAAGTTGAGATTGGAGTATATTAGTCAATGTGTTTGGTGTGGAAACTATAAGTATGTTATTTATTAATTGGCAGATCAAAATGATTAAACAGTTCTTTTTTAATTATCATGTTAATAATAGAATCCATGTCTGTTCTTATTTCACCTTCTGTCCTTCCTCCATCTATTTCTGTTTTTCTTGTTCGCATTGCAAAAAGTCATGAAAAAATAAAAATTTCAAACATAGAGCCTCCAGTCCAGGCCTTCCATAATCAATTCATTTGAAATTGCAGATATCCACCTAGGGTACATCTACACAGTATCATTCTTTTGGAATAATGAACGTTATTCCAAAATAACATAATGGGTGTCTACACTATGAAATAACAGGCTTCATACTCCGACTTCTATAAACCTCATTGTATGAGGAGTAAGGGAAGTCGGAGGAAGAGTGCTCTGTTTCAAAATAAGTGCTGTGTATACATACCCAATATCAAAATAAGCTATTTCGACTTAAGCTACATAATGAGCATAGCTCAAGTTGCGTAGCTTGCTTCAAGTTTAGTCCTGCTGTGTAGACGTACCCTTATTAAGTACACAAAACCCATATTTACATCTATTTGGATAAATGGGTACTTTTCAAGACAATTATATTCTGCATGCTGGGGAATATGAGCTTTTCATGCACTTCTGGTGCATGCATATATTTTGTGTGTGCAACTTAAGCATTTACTTCTGAAAATAGAAATCTTTTCTTCAATGAGGTATAATTGTAGTATAGGTAAATTGGCACCCAGTTACTATCAAAATGTCTAACTGTGATCAAAATAGAAAGTAAAAATCTCTTTCTTTGTAATAGACACATTAATGTATGCTCTGAAAGAACATCATTTACATTTACAATTATGGGATATGCAGAGGAAGATAAAATACTTATTAAGGTTTACAGAAGTACAATGTGATCTGTAGATTCCTTGCAACACTGGCAAGAATTGTTATGTTATATGAATTGCCTGTGAGCTATCTTAAAATAGCTCATTTGTGAGCTGTAGTTTAGGATAGTCCAGGGCCCCCTACTGGGCTGGGAGGATTCAGGGGCTCAGCCAAGCAGGGCCAGCTTCAGACTTGCTGGAGCCAATGGCAGAACACCAAAGCCCTACTGCATGGAGCTGAAGCCCAGGGTCCAGGCTGAAATCAAAGCCTGGGCAATGCAGCCTTGCAGGGGTCTCTGTGACATGGGGTCCTAGGCAGTTGCCCTGATTGCTACATCTTAATGCCAGCCCTGGCTTTTATATGGAAAAAGCGCACTATTATTTGTATAGTTGGGGGGGAGGGCACTCAGAAAGTAGAAGGTTGAGAACCCCTGATGTAGGAGAAAGCAGTTGAGTTAGAGAGTGGGCTCTGTGGGAATTTCTTTCAACCCTCCAAAACTCATCTGCCCTGTGCCTCCTTTCCAGGGTCTCTTCAATAGCCAGACTGCTTACTCTTAATAGAGCACTGATTCCCAGAGCTGGAGTCCTCTTTTGTTCCAATTTTCCTGTAGGCCCCTGCAGATTGCGCTTATCCCTAACCCCATTATAGGTTTTTAGCCACATGCTCCCTAGTACATGACTTCTCTCATTTCCTCCACCTATAGGGGTGTGCTAAGTCTGGTACAGGTGCAGATGAGACCTATATTTCTTAAAAGACCAGATCACTGTGTGCCAGAGATATGGTTCCTTTTCTGACCAATACTTGCATCTGGAATGATCTTCCCCCTAGAAATACAGTACACCACAGTGCAACATACATCTGGCATCTAGGCAAAACTCAGTAATGTTCGATTTCCATTTTAATTTTATTATTTCAAGTTTTATTTTTCATACGTTAATGAATAGGGAGAAGGGATTGTTTACTAGCTCAGATATTGCATTTTTTATTCATCTGTTGTCTTAATGATTTAATTTTGGCTTTACTTGTTTTTTGTAAAGTGTCCTGAAGACTTTAACAAGAGTGTGAAATTAAAATATATTTTTAGTTGCTGTTTTATTACCATTTTTATGATTCTAGTAGAGACCTCAATCTTGCAAACACTTATACACATGCTTAGGTTTACAAACAGGAATAATTCCACTGAACTCAAATATGCATGCACACAATTATTTGTAGTACCAGGGCCTAATAGGTCTTTTCAGCCTAGTCATTCATTTGATTGAATTGCCAATGTTCTGAATTTTTAGGAACACTTTGTTGTTCATTTCAATAAATAGGATTCACATAACTGTGGATTATTCATAACTAAGATACGGTATCCCTTGTAGAGCAACTTGCAGTTTTTAGAATGTGAAGACTATATATTTTGACAAGTACAGGCTGCTGAAAGGGAAGTAGTCTACTTTACTACTGACATCTAGACTAGTACTAGTGCATGGAATACATATCTGTCACTAACAGCTCACTGGCTTTCATTTAGTTATGAATAAATTATGTCTTCTCCATAGATTACTGTGACGGCAGCAGCAAAAATTCATTGCAGTAGAAGAGGGTGAACATAGAACCAAAAACATTCTGGCCAAAATAAATAACATAACATATAAGTGGATCTATGTCAAAAAGCTGCAAGATGACTTTATGCACTATGTTGCTTACATTATCTGTGTCTTAATGAATGGCCGCAACAATGTGTACACATACATGGCTTATATTCTTGGCTGCTCCTAGTTTCCTCTGGATACAACTGAAAGAGGAAATAGCAAGAGATCTGTTTATGGCTCCTCTAATTCTGGGATAGGCTCTATGGAGAATCTGATTCTGGCATATCTGAGACAAGTCTGCAAGTTCCTGTAAAGTATGCCACTTTCCTAGGGGCTAGCCAAAAGCCTCGCATTAGAATGCAATAGTTCTTCGGCCATGCACAGTCTTGCCCCTACCACATTCCCATTGTTAAATGGTGATGGGGAGAAAGACATAAGAACCAATCTGTGACTCTCCCATAGTGGAGGAATCCCTAGTTGGAGAGGTCTACCTGATTTGTAGGTCCTTCTGACCCAATCAACATCACTGTAAAAAAGACACACATATTTAATCAGTAAATAAGAGCAACTGAACTTCTGAAACACACTAAACAAAAATGCTGTGGCCACCAACACAAGGTTATTCTAAATAAAAATGTGTTGGTACTCTATTTTTTAAATGTTAGGGCGTCTGGTTACACGATTTAAGGAGAAGGAGTCATTGCTTGCTATGAAATCTGAGCATGAAATCCTGGGATTGCTGGTACAGATGGAACAGAGATTAGCAGAATGTCATGTGAATACCCTGACGCAATTTGATCACGTTAGTAGAACACTACCTTACTTAGCAGAACAGCTTGTCTTCACCAACTTACATCAGCAGCTTCCATTTTGTTAATTAATAGGCAGCTTCCAGCAAAAGGAAGAGAACTTAAAAGAAATACCATAGGGTATGTCTATACTGCATTCCTCTTTCGAGAGAGGAATGCAAATTGCAGACAAACAAAATTGCAAATGAAGCGCGGATTTGAATTTCCCAGGATCTTTTTATAAGGAGTAAGGGTTATTTCAAAAGAAGGGTTTTTTTCTTGAAATAACTGTGTCTAAACAGCATTTTTTATCTCGAAATAGGGTATTTCAAAAAAGCGCCCAGACGTGATTATGCAAATGAAGCACAGGAAATTCAAATCCGTGCTTCATTTGCAATTTCGTTTGTCTACATGTGCATTCCTCTCTCGAAAGAGGAATGCAGCGTAGACATATGCATAGTGTCTGAGAAGGACACATGATTGATCTCATATGCCAAGATCAGAAGCCTACTTTGGTTTTATTGCTGAAAAATCGTGCCTTAAAGTAATCTTGGATGTTGTTTTGGCCTTCTTTGTCTGATATGGGGCAGGAGTCTGTCTAGTGGACTTCACAAAGACCTGGAAGTCAGGAGATCCTGAGTTATAATTCCAGCTATGCCATTGATTTACTGTGATTCCACCAGGCAGTGATCATCTTCAGTTTCTACTGGAATCCGCTCCTTCCAGGTTCTTGCTTTCTATCTGTAATTGATTTACAAAACTAGCAATCATTCATGTAAAAATCTTTATATAAAAGCTTTATAAAGACTACAGTTTATGCATGGGGAACCATTACTTCAATGCTGTTAAGCTTACTGGCTGATTTGGATCAGCCATTTTGAGCAGACTGAAAAAATAAATGGCTAGGATTAGATCAGAATGCTGGATTTTCAGGGTATGTTACTGTAAGGGAAACCCGTAGAACTTTTGCATGAAATGGAAAGAGACTATGTCTATCAAGGCTGCTCTGGTAGCAGTCCCTGCACCAAACGACAATTCCTGCTTGAGTGGAACCACATACCCTTCAGCAACTGGTGACCATAAAAATGCAGATTGATGTCAGGTAACTAGAGTTCTTTAAGGTGAGCCTCTGCATATTCCTCCTAGTGTAATCAAGGTGCTTGTGCCAGGAGTCATTAAAATCTTCTATTCAGCCACATTTGCTGAAACTGTTCATCCATTCTGCGTCCCCCATCTGCGAGGAGACCTCTCCAGGTATAAAAGTGAGGGTAGCTGCCCACCCAACCTTCATTTCCCTCCACTCATTTGGAAAGTCTCACTCTAAGACTCTAAAAAAGTGTGCAAGGAGGGCAGGGTATGTGAATATGCAAAGGTTCATCTCAAAGAACTCAATTATTGTAAGTACCTTCTTCTTCTTCTTCCCTTTGGATGGTCCCACCTGTCTAGTGAGCAGTACAACCCAGTTATGTTGGAACTAGGAGTGCTCTGACATGACATAGCAATAACAAACACAAAACACATCAGCACCCCACTATACAAATTGTTCCAGCACCACTGGCACAACCCCCAGGAAGCTGGGCTGAGGAGTCCTAGGTGAATAAGGTCAAAAGATCTGCCAAAGCGAGCCTTGTGTCTGTGTGCCATGTCAAGAGTGTTTTAGAAGTGACTACACCAGCAGTGTGAAAGCTTGACATAGAAACTATGTCAGGCTTAATTGAGAGGACTTTGACATCACCAGATGGTTGAACACCTGCAAATTCATAACAATCATGCAACCGACTGATTTATTTTGGCAACTGTACAGCCGTGATGGACTGACTCTTGATTTCAGCCTCAAAGGCTTCCAAGGTCCAGAGAACTTGTGGATAGATTTCTCGCATGTGGGCATGTCTATCCTGGGGAGTTATTTTGAAATAACAAGGCGATCATCCACACTACCAAGCCTGTTATTTCAAAATAACGAGCTTGTTATTTCAAAAGAATAACTCCTGCTTGTGAAGAGGAATAAGCTTATTTCAAAATACCCTGGTAGTGTAGGCATAGCCTGTAGATGCACTGTGGATGGGACTGTCCCCACCAGTGTTAGTGTCCTATGCAGCCCAGCACTGGCGCACACACCCCTCCCCCGACTCCCCACTAGGGATGTAAAAGAGTAGTTGATTAATTGACTACCTGATAAGCCTAGGGGTAGTCAAGTCGACTACTCACATTCCACACACTCCCCGCTGCCGCTATATCAGAGGCAGCGGGTGGGGGGAAGCGGGAGCTGGTGCTGGTGGGAGCAGGCTTACAATCTGGTTCCCCCCCAGCACCATCACTGAGGTACCGCTTGCCCCCACCCATGCTGCTGCCTCTATCAGAGGCAGCAGCACGGGGGACAGAGAGGAGTCAGGGGAAGCTGCTCCAGCAGCAGCCCCTATGCACAGGAGGGCCCAGGGGGGAGTTGGAACCCTCTCCCACAGACGGAGGCTGCTGCCAGATGGGCAGGCAGCCTGACTCCTATTGCCTTTTAAATTGCAGAGCTGCAGTGGGGTTTGGTCCCAGCGTGAGCTGGGACTGAACTGGCTTCCTTCCCCTATCAACTAATTGAGTAGTCAATAAAAATTTGATTGACTACTCGATGAGTAAAATAGCCTCATTTTAACATTCCTACTCCCCACGCTGGGAGAGCAGCTGCTCCATGGTGGGGCTGCAGTGGGCAGAAGCTGTGTGGACCAGAGGGTTGTTAACTCTCCCAAACTGGCATCCAGTTCGGGAGACTTGGCAACCCTGGAGCAGTGCAGGTAGGCAAGCTCACGTGCAGTCTCAGAGCAGAAGGCACGGGCAGAGATGGACAGTGCAAACATGGGCCAGAGGAGCAGAAAGAGGCCATGCGACCTCCCAGAGAGAAGCAGCACTTTGAAGGGGGAACTGCCACTTCTCTTCAGCTGCTGGTTGTGCAACCACCCTCTATTCCTCCCGAGTTGTCTGGCCTGCATTCACACCGCTTGCCACAGCCTTGTGAGTGAGAGTTGGATGTGGAGGGAGGTGGACATGGGTTGGGGTTGGGGCCGCAGGAGTTGGCACTAAACCCATGGGGAGGGGCGGCCAAGGGATGGAGCTGCTGGAGCTGGTGCTGAGCCTGCAGCTGGTTAACATCCTAGTGCTCTGAAAGAAATGGAAGTCAGACACCTCTTTGTATAAGGTGTAGAAGAAAGATTCGGATGGGAGGCCTTTGGTACTAGGTAAGAGGTTAAAGTCCAGAATCTCCATCATAGCATACTCTGTTCCATATGCAGGGCCAGGCTGATAAGGAGAACTGTAGAGTCTCAATGCATGGACGAGCCTATTCTGTAGAGAGGAGGGTTTTAGATTTATTAGGAACTAGGGAACCTTTGGAAGTATAAAGGAGAAGAATGGGCTCCACGTAAACCAAAACGGAAGCGGATTGCTAGCATATAATATTAAAAAAGGTCATAGAGGATTTTTTAAATTAAGAGCTGGGGAAAAGTCAACAGGTTTAGAGAATCACATGGTTTGGACAGCGATATCCATTGCAGAGCATCTTTTAATAGGAATTCTTTGTATCTGAGTAAAGAGGAGAGGATAGACGTTGGTAAAATACGTGCAGGAGCTGTGAAAAGACACAGTCAAATGAGAGTTCCTTTCAATTATAGCACATGAAGGCAGACAACGACATGCTGACACATTTTATAAATGCTTATATATAAATGCAACACAAATATCTAACTACTAAGATGAATGAACTTGAGTGCCTGCTTAAGGATAATAAGAATATTGATACAATAGGCATGAAAGAAAGTTGGTGGAATCAGGGTAATTAATAAGAGATGGTAAAAGCAAGGTATAAAATATATAGAAATGACACAGTAGGTTGGACTGGTGGGGGAGTGGTACTATATGTGAAAGAAAGATTGAGTTAAGTATAGTAAAAATCTTAATCAAACTGTGCCATAGACTGACTATAGGTAGAAATTCCATTCTTGAGCAATAAGAGTATAGCAGTAGGAATATGATACTGACCACCTGACCAGGATGGCGATGATTATTATGAAACACTGAGGGAGATTACAGAGGCTATAAAAATAGAAAACTCAGTAATAATGGGGGATTTCAATTATCCCCTTATTGACTGGCAACGTGTCATGTCAGGACAGAATGCAGAGATAAAATTTCTAGACACCATTAATGGCTCAAAGCAGCTAGTCCTGGAATAGACAAGGGGAGAGCCAATTCTTGATTTAGATCTAATTGGCTCATAGGATCTGGTCCGAGAGGTGAATATAGCTGAACTGCTCAGTAACAGTGACCATAATTTAATGAATTGAACATTCTCGTGGGGGAGGGGGAGAAGGTATACCAGAATAGCATTTAACTACAAAATGGGTAACGACACAAAAATTAGGATAGTTAAACTGAAATTAAAGGAACAGTCACAAAGAGAAATGCCTGCAAGCTCTATGGAAATATTTTTAAAACGCTGTAAGAGCAGCTCAAATTAAATGTATACCCAAAATACAGAATAGAGTAAGAGGATAAAAAACATGCCATCAGAGCTAACAGTGCCATTACAGACATGTGCACACACGCATGCATGCGCACGCATGTGCACGTGCACACACACACACCTCCTAATAACTAATAGGAAGTTGTCTTGAGCTGGTCAGGGTTCTAAGCAATTGCTTAGTCTGCTTATGCCAGTACCAGCTCTGATAGCTAAACAACAAAGTAAGAGTTGGTTAGAGGCAAAAAGGCATCCTTTAAAAATTGGAAGTCAAATCCTATAGAGGACAATAGAAAGGGGAATAAATTATAGCAAATAAACGTTTAATTAGGCAACGTATAATTAACGTGTAAACGTATAATTAGGCAAACTAAAAATGAAATTGAAGAGCAACTTGCAAAAGACATGAAACTAACAGTAAAAACAAACAAACAAAAACCCAACAAATGGTCCTGTGGAACCTTAGGGTATGTCCACACTACAAAGTTAGTTCGAACTAACGGACATTAGTTTGAGCTAACTTTCATAGGTGCTACGCTAGCGCTCCGTTACTTCGAATTTAATTCGAACTAACGGAGCACTTAGTTCGAACTACGAAAACCTCATTTTATGAGGATTAAGCCTAGTTCGAACTAGCTAGTTCGAATTAAGGGCTGTGTAGCCCCTTAATTCGAACTAGTGGGAGGCTAGCCCTTCCCAGGTTTCCCTGGTGACCACTCTGGCCAACACCAGGGAAACTCTTCTGCCCCCTTCCCGGCCCCGGACCCCTTAAAGGGGCACGGGCTGGCTACAGTGCCCGTGCCAGGTGCAAGCCTGCCAGCACCCAGCCAGCAGACCCTGCACCTGGCACGGATCGAGACACCCACCCGATGCCCCCCAGCCCTCCCCCTCTTCCCGGGACCAGGCTGGCGGCTCCCGGGAGCTTGCCCGGGACCGCAAGAGGCGGGCACCCTCCTGGGCTAGTGCAGACATCGTGGACCATGACCACGATCTCCGCACTAGGCACAGGAAAGTGGCCGTCTAGGGCAGGATAGCTGCCAGCCTGGCCACCCAGGAGCAGGTGTGCAAGAGAATCAAGGGGGTCTAGTGAGACCCCCGACCCTGAGGCCTGAGCTTACAGTGGCCGTTCTGGGTTAGACCAAAGGTCCATCTAGCCCAGTAGCCTGTCTGCCGACAGCGGCCAACCCTAGGGACCCTGGAGGGGATGGACCGAAGACAGTAACCAAGCCATTTGTCTCGTGCCATCCCTCTCCAGCCTTCCACAAACCTTGGGCAGGGACACCACTCCTACCCCCTGGCTAATACCACTCCATGGACCCAACCTCCATCACTTTATCTCACTTCTCTTTAAACTCTGTTCTAGTTCTAGCCTTCACAGCCTCCTGCAGCAAGGAGTTCCACAGGTTGACTCTTTGCTTTGTGAAGAACAACTTTCTCTTACTAGTTTGAAGCCTGCTACCCATTCCTTTCCTTTGGTGTCCTCTAGTCCTTCTTTATGGGAACGAATGAAGAACTTTTCTGTATGCACCCTCTCCACCCCACTCATGCTTTTAGAGACCTCTATCCTGTCCTCCCTCCGTCTCCTCTTTTCTAAGCTGAAAAGTCCCAGTCTCTTTAGCCTCTCTTCATATGGGACCTGTTCCCAACCCCTGATCATTTTAGTTGCCCTCCCCTCTCCCAGCCTCTCTCTTCCCCTCTCCCACCTCCTTTTCCCAGTCTCCCCCAGTTTTGTTCAATAAAGACAGATTCCATTTTGGAAGACACGTTATCTTTATTTTGTACATCAAGAAAAGGAGCTAGGGAAGGGTAAGTGGAAGAAGGTGAGGGAGGAATGGGGCACGAGCCCCCGATGGGGAGGACTGGGCTGGCTCTGCGGGCTTCTGGGGGTGGAAGCTCTCCTGCAGCCCCCCAATTGTCCCCTCTCCCCAGATGGCAGCCTGCGGCAAGTGCAGCCGGGCTGATGGCCGAGTGGTGTGATGTGCCCAGTGTGGGTAGTCCGGGCAATCCAAGCCAGGACTGCTTTGCAAGCAGGGCACCCTTGAGAACTGTCTGTCCGGGATGGGGGTCGGGACCCTTTAAGCACAGCCCTTGGCTAGCCTGAGACAGCATCTCCACGCTCTAAGTCCTCCTCTGATGCCCTGCCAGCACTGCTTCCGGCCATCCTTAAGCCCGGTTCAGTGTCCACTTAATGTGGACATGCTAGTTCGAATTAGCAAAATGCTAATTCGAACTAGTTTTTTAGTCTGGATCCGTTAGTTCAAATTAGCTTAGTTCGAATTAACTAATTCAAACTAAGTTAGTTCGAATTAACGTTGTTGTGTAGACATACCCTTAGAGACTAACAAAAAATGTAGATGGTATCGTGAGCTTTCGTGGGTACAACCAACTTCTTCAGATGAATGGAGCAAGGGTTACAGAGGTAACAATAAATAGTAGAAAAAGAGGGGAGATGGGGAGGGAAAGAGAAAAAAAATCTTGTCAATTATAGTGTCCATGCTAAATGAGGCTAACAGAGGAGGCTGTAAGTGCCCGATACTTAGCATTTGATGTCATTAGGGTGTTGAATATAGCAGCCTATGCAGTTCAAATCTTTGTTCAAACCTTGGTTAAATGTGTCAAATTTGCAATTGAAGGCAAGTTCTGCAGTTTCTTTCTCCAGCTGGTTTTTGAAATTGCTTTGTAAGAGGATAGTCACTTTTTGACCCATTAGTGAGTTCCCAGGCAAGTTAAAATGTTCCCCGGTAGGTTTCTGTGTGATACCATTTCAATTATCTGTTTTGTGTCCATTAATCCTTTGCCATAGAGATTGTCCAGTTTGACAAATATACATGGCAGAGGGGCTTTGCTGGCACTTGATGGCATATATCACATTAGAGGATGTGCAGTTGTATGAACCTCTGATGTTTTGTTTTATGTGGTTAGATCCCGTGGTGGTCCACTAGCATATACATGTAGACAGAGTTGACATAAGGGTTTATTGTAGGTGTAGGTTCCTGGATGAGTGTTTCTGAGATGTGATGTGTGGCTGATGGAAAGAATTTGCTTCAGATTAGGGGGCTGTCTCTAGGCGAGGATTGGCCTGTCTCCTAAGGCCTGTGAGAGTGAAGGATCATTTCCCAGGGTAGGTTGTAGATTCTTAATGAAGTACTGCTGGAGAGGTTTAAGTTGGGGGCTGTAGGTGATGACTCGTAGTGTTGTTGTTTTCTTTGTTGGACCTGTCTTGAAGGAGCTGATGCCTGGGTACTTGTCTGGCTCTGTCAATCTGTTGCTTCACATCCCAAGGTGAGTATTTAAATTTTAAGAATGCCTGATAAAGATCTGTAGGTGTTTGTCTTTGTCTGTGGTATTGGAGAAAATCTGGTTGTATCTTAGGGCCTGGCTGTAAACAACTGTTTGTGTGATGTGTCCTAGATGGAAGCCTTTAAGTGTTAGGGACACATCTTAAAGAATACCAGTTAGGAGAAAGTAGGTAACTGTCTTTTCTTGTGCCAAAATTGGTTTCTAATTTAAATAATTCCTCTGTCTCTGGAGTTTATAACTTTGATAGATTTATAAAGAGCAGTCATGTCTCCCTTTAGTCCTTGTTTAGTTAGACTAAACAAGCCAAGCTCCCTAAATCTCCTCTCATAAGATACGATCTCCATTCCTTTAATTGTCATAGTAGCCTTTCTCTGCACTTACTCCAGTTTGAATTCATTTTTCTTAATTGAAGGAGACCAAAATTGCATATCATATTCCAAATGAAGTCTTACCAGTGCATTAGACAATGAGGATAACAATTCGCTATCTCTGCTAGAAGTACCTTGCCTTTATCAAAGCTTGGATTGCATTAGCCATTTTCACGGCCACATCACATTGGTGGCTCATAGTCATCCTGTGATCAATCAGTGCACTCAGTTTTCTTCTCCTCTCTCACTTTCAACCGATATGCCCCATCTTATAGCACAAATTCTTGTTTGTCCCTAAGTGCATGCATTTGGACTACTAAATTTCATTACATTTTATTACTCCAGTTTTCAAGGCTTTCCAGATCTTGTTGTTTGATAGTCCACCCCTCTTTATAGGGAATACCTTCCAACTTTGTGTCTTCTGCAGATTTTATTGGCACATTCCCCTTTTTTTGTATCAAGGTATTAGTGAAAATGTTAACTAAGACTGGTGCTAAAACATATAATTGAGGAACTCCACTAATAACCTTCCTTCTGCATGACACTTCACATTTCAATGCGACCTGTTGTCATCTCCCCTTTAACCATCTTTCAATTCTTTTATAATCCCTGTCTTCTCCAGTTTAACTAATAATTTCCCATGTGGAACTATATCAAATTCCTTACTGAAATCCAGGTATATTAGAGCGACTGCATTTCCTTTGTCTAGAAAATATGGTTATCATCTCAAAGAAACAGATCAGAGTGGTCTGTCACAATTTAGCTTTCCCATCATTTTTTCCTTTGATATATATATATATATATATATCATTATATATATATATAATGTCTCTCTTTGTCTCTCTCTCTCTCTCTCTCTCTCTCTCTCTCTCTCTAAATTTGTTCTAAAACTTTGCATATAGTTGTGGCCAAACTAATGAGCCTGAAAGTTCTTGGATCACTTTTTTCCTCTTTCTTAAACACAGGAGCTATATTTGCATTTCTCCAGTCATAGGGTGTGACTCCCGAATTTACATATTCTTTAAAAATCCTTGCTATTTGGCTTGAAATGTCATGTGACAGTTTCTTTAACATTATTGGATGGAGATTATTCTGGGCCCGTGATTTTGTTCCAGTAAGCTAACTGAGTTTGTTTTCTAACTAAGTTTAAATATAGACATAGGCAGGGCTCGAAAAATCACTGAATCTACTTGCCTATGGCAGCACGTGCATGCAGAATGCGGGTCTTGTGCATGCACAGTATGGAGCTGGTGAGTAGGTTTCGCCGCCATTTGTCAAGCCCTGGACATAGGTGATCTAACCACTGAGAAAAATAGTAATCACAATCAACCATTTGGTGAAAATCTTTGGTGCTATAAAAAGGAGAGAGTGCAGAATATAATGCTATTTGAGAATTGTCCCTCCCTACACAAACCAGGGATGTATTCAATTACAGGAAGTCCTCGCTATAAGTCCAAGATATGTTCCAAAAAAATTGGACTTATAGCGAAACAACTTAAAGTGGGTATTTTTTTCCCATGGCTGACTTCCATTTAAGCAAATTGAGGGGAGTGTTTTGCACGACTTAGAGCAGAGAATGGGAGGACGTATAACACATCAGTTCCTATAAACGTCAATGACTTTTGTGTGGAATGGATGTATACTGGGGCAACTTATAGTAGGGACCCCCTGTAGACCACAGATAAGTATATGTGAAGCTGACCTGTCAAATAGGTAGCTTTTTAGCTCAGTGTGACCAGTGAGTGGTTCCCACAGGGAGATGGAATATTTTGGCCTGTTGGAAATCAGCAAGAGTTGTTTTAGATCCCATGGGAAGTGAATTCATTTTGCATCAACCCCCCTGAGGGACCACTAATTCCAGGGCAATGGTGAGCCCTATGCAAAGAAATCACATTGTCAACAGTGGTTGATAGCTGGCAGTATTTACTTTGAGTGTAGCCAAGGAATTAACCTTGCACACTGATTATCCCAGGCATCTTTATTGGTGTCTTTATTCTTACATGTAGCATTGCTAATTCTAATTGGATGTATTCCTGGAGGTCTCATTATATGACATAATCTTTAATTCCTGCAGATTCCAGGACAACCTTGCAGGGTTGGCAACCCTACTAATATGTGAATCCGTGGTCCTAGCCCAATGCTTTTTCCTAATGGCAAATGTTACTATCCATGAGTATTGATTTGTTTTGGTTGAGTGTAAAGCTGAATGACAAAGGTTGTCTACCATCTCCAAGAAGTCAGGAATCAAAGCTTCAGTTGTTGAAGCCCCCTCAAAGGCCAAGCCTGGTTACTAGTTTTCCCTACCCTCGGAAACTTCTCAGTAGTTTTGGCTGAATTTCCCTCCTCTCTCCTGCACTTTCCAAAACAAAACAACAACAATAAATTAATAATAAATACCTGACATAGACACCTACTTACATTAGTTCTGAGTAGTGGAAAACAGATACTAAAAATATGAGGCAATCTTAGTAAGAGACAATACTCCCAGTCCCGCCTATAACAAAAATAACATCTACCTCTTATACAGCACTTTTCAAACGTACCTCCCAAAATCTGTTACAAAGGATGTCAGTATTAGTTTCCCCATTTTGCAGATAGAGACACAGAGAGGTGAAGCAACTTGCCCTTGTAAAAATCAGTCAGCAGGCCACAACGAAGAGGTTAAAGTGGAAGGGCATGAATGAAGAGTGTGGGTGGGACATTATCCCATGAATGGAGGGAAGGAATAGAGATGGAGGGAAGGACAGTTCCTAGGGAACACCAAATTGATGAACTTGACTTTACTGTTCCCTAACATGTATCTTACTCTACTTTCCATATCACTGCTTTTCTATAGCAATTGTGACATGGGGATTTTCCCATCTCTTGATTTGATACTTCAGTGAACTGCCTCAGTAAATGAAAAGGAGAGTGATTGCCTTGGCTTGATTTGAAAATGTGTTTCTGACAATGGATAATAAATGATTCACAAGCTTTGTTGCTGGGGTAACAGTAATATAAAGCAAGTTTGCAAAGCTGGGCAGCTGCCAGTTTACTCGTAAAAGCAGCATTTTTCTCTGGAGATTTATACATAATTAAGGTTGAAAGCACTATAAAATATAGGATTCTGGGTGAGCTTGGCTCCTGAATAATAGAGATATATATTGTTTTAATTTGTAGGCCCAATCATCCATTTCTTCAGCTGACAGGAATTGGGAGTACTATTGAATTAGAATGTTATGTTCATCTTATGCAGGGATCAAATGACTTGGGTCACACACTGTTGATTCTTCTGGTGGATTTAAAGCAGAATTTCCCGGCTCTGAAGTTATTTCAATCTTATTTTTTTATTCCAAAAGGAAGAGCTGTGAGAGCAGTTTGGGGGAGGGGAAGAAGGGAAGATTAAGGGAATTATGTTTAAGGCTAGAATTCAAGGCAAAAGCATAGACTTGCCTTAATGGGAAATCAGTTAGATAAACATTATATAGGTATTATATTTATATTGCATCATTATTTTTATATACAATAATTACATTTGAGCATTGTAAGGTAATTAATCTTGGCCCAGATCTTTGGCTACATCAAAATGGCAGAGGGCAAGAGAGGGTTTACAGCTCAAATTTGTGCCCCAGTGTTTCTGTTGCAGGACATAATGGCCATGCAGGATCAAAAATGCCACATCCTCTTTTCCCCAACCAAGTCCCCCTTTTTTCTGCCACATCAGCAACAGGTAAAGTGTGTGGCATATGAGCCTTGCATTGGCTCTATCGCACTGGATGGTCATCCTTACGGTGTGGGGATTCTTCTTCAGATTGTTAAAGAACTAGAGAGCTAGATACATTCATGGAAGGTAGATACATCAATGGCTATTAGGCAGGTTGTGCAGAGATGGGGTACCTAGCCTCTGTTTTCCACGAGCTGGGAATGGGCAACAGGGAAGGGATCACTTAATGATTACCTATTCTGTTCATCTCCTCTGGAGCACCTAACATTGGCCACTGTAAGAAGACAGGATCCTGGGCTATAATATGGCCTGACCTATAATATGGCTATTCTTTTGTTCTTATTTTACAGCAAGATTACAGAGACAATGCAGTGTGAACTGGCTGCAAAGCACTAAAAGATCAGCCTATCTCTCTTGCTCTCCTCTTTTTTTGTTCTATATATGTTACATCAAATATACAACATTAAAAGAATATTCAGGTTGCAAAGTCAAGCACTGCAAAGATAGGAAATGCTTGAATTAAGGTTACCTATGCAACTTTAATACAGCCTCCATGTGTGTGCATTATGACACAGTTTAAAATGACATGATCACATACTATTTTTCCCACAAAATTCCTGACTCATTTATGAATAGGCATTTATTCAATATTTCTTTTTATTTTCTTCATTCAATGTGTGTCTCTAGGTTTTATTAACTACCATCCAAGCCAGCACTAAATACAAAATTATTAATTTCCTCCGGGACATTTCTGTGATGTGGTCATCATGGCATCTGAATGCTTCCCAAACACTAGAGAGAGAGAAAAACAAATGCACAATACCCCTCTGAAAACAGATGTTATTATTATCCTTCTTTTATAACTGGGGAATTTAGGCACAGAGGGTACGTCTACACTACAGCGCTAGTTCGAACTAACTTAGTTCGAATTAGTTAATTCGAACTAAGCTAGTTCGAACTAACGCATCTAGAACTAAAAACTAGTTCGAACTAGAGTTTTGCTAGTTCGAACTAGTAAGTCCACATTGAGTGGACTCTGAACAGGGCTTAATGATGGCCGGAAGCAGTGCCGGCAGGGCATCAGAGGAGGACTTAGAGCATGGAGATACTGTCTCAGGCTAGCCGAGGGCTGCGCTTAAAGGGTCCCGACCCCCACCCCGGACACACAGTTCTAAGGGGTGCCCCGCTTGCAAAGAAGTTCTGGCTTGGAGTGCCCTGAGTGCCCACACTGGGCACATCACAGCACTCGGCCATCAGCCCGGCTGCACTTGCCGCAGGCTGCCATCTGGGGAGAGGGAGTAATTGGGGGGCTGCAGGAGAGCTTCCACCCCCAGAAGCCCGCAGAGCCAGCCCAGTCCTCCCCATCGGGGGCTCGTACCCCATTCCTCCCTCACCTCCTTCCACTTGCCCTTCCCTAGCCCCCCTTCTTATTGATGTACAAAATAAAGATAACGTTTCTTCCAACATTGACTCTGTCTTTATTGAAAAAAACTGGGGGAGACTGGGAAAAGGAGGTGGGAGAGGGGAAGAGAAAGGCTGGGAGAGGGGAGGCTGTGAAGGCTACAACTAACATGATCAGGGGTTGGGAACAGGTCCCAGATGAAGAGAGGCTACAGAGACTGGGACTGTTCAGCTTAGAAAAGAGGAGACGGAGGGGGGACAGGATAGAGGTCTCTAAAAGCAGGGGTTGGGTGGAGAGGGTGCATTCAGAAAAGTTCTTCCTGAGTTCCCATAAAGAAGGACTAGAGGACACCAAAGGAAAGGAATGGGTAGCAGGCTTGAAACTAGTAAGAGAAAGTTGTTCTTGACAAAGCAAATAGTTAACCTGTGGAACTCCTTGCTGCAGGAGGCTGTGAAGGCTACAACTAGAACAGAGTTGAAAGGGAAGTGAGATCAAGTCATGGAGGTTGGGTCCATGGAGTCCTATTAGCCAGAGGGTAGGAGTGGTGTCCCTGACCAAAGTTTGTGGAAGGCTGGAGAGGGATGGCACGAGACAAATGGCTTGGTCATTGTCTTCGGTCCATCCCCTCCAGGGTCCCTAGGGTTGTCCTCTGTCGGCAGACAGGCTACTGGGCTAGATGGACCTTTGGTCTGACCCAGTACGGCCATTGTAAGCTCAGGGCTCAGTGTCGGGGGTCTCAGTGGACCCCCTTGATTTTCATGCACACCTGGTCCTGGGTGGCCAGGCTGGCAGCTCTCCTGCCCTAGACGGCCACTTTCCTGTGCCTAGTGCGGAGATCGTGGACGAGGTCCACGATGTCCGCACTAGCCCAGGAAGGTGCCCGCCTCTTGCGGTCCAGGGCAAGCTCCCGGGAGCCGCCAGCCTGGTCCCGGCAAGAGGGGGTGGGCTGGGGGGCATCGGGTGGGTGGGTCTGTGCCGTGCCAGGTTCAGGGTCTGCTAGCTGGGTGCTGGCAGGCTTGCACCTGGCACGGGCAGCGTAGCCAGCCCGTGCCCCTTTAAGGGGTCCGGGGCCGGGAGGGGGGCATAGAGTTTCCCTGGTGTTGGCCAGAGTGGCCACCAGGGAAACCTGGGGAGGGCTAGCCTCCCACTAGTTCGAACTAAAGGGCTACACAGCCCTTAGTTCGAACTAGCTAGTTCGAACTAGGCGTTAGTCCTCGTAAAATGAGGTTTACCTAGTTCGAACTAAGCGCTCCGCTAGTTCGATTCAAATTCGAACTAGCGGAGCGCTAGTGTAGCGCATAGGAAAGTTAGTTCGAACTAACGTCCGTTAGTTCGAACTAACTTTCTAGTGTAGACATACCCAGAGAGATTAACACCAAAATTGTTTACTAATGTTAGGTGCCCACTTTTGACCTGATTTTTCAAGATACTTAGGATTTTAAAGTACTTCAGTATTTTTAAAGCACAAGTCTAATTGACTTGGCAGCTGTGAAAGCTTAGAACTTACATTAAATTCAAGCTTCTTGTCCTGAAACATCTTCCATAGCCCTGTCTGTGTCTATCTAATCTTGTCTGAATATAGTACCTGAATAGTAGCTTCTCTCCCTGACTCTGTTTTGCTGGTACAGGCAGTCCCCGGGTTACATACAAGATAGGGACTGTAGGTTTGTTCTTAAGTTGAATTTGTATGTAAGTCGAAACTGGCGTCCAGATTCAGCCGCTGCTGAAACTGACCAGCGGCTGACTACATGAAGCCCGAGGCAGAATTGCTCTGCCCTGGGCTTTCTGGAATCAGCCACTGATCAGTTTCAACGGCGGCTGAATTTGGACTCCTGGGACAGAGCAGCTGGGGCGCTGCCGGGTAGGTCCCCGCAGCGCCGCACTTCAGCGCTGCGGGGACCAACCCGGCAGCACCCCAGCTGCTCTACCCCAGGTGTCCCCAAGTCAGCCTCTGATTAAACTGATCAGCGGCTGATTCCAGGAAGCCCAGGGCAGAGCAACTCTGCCTCGGGCTTCCTGTAGTCAGCCGCTGGTCAGTTTCAGCAGCGGCTGACTTGGGGATGCCTGGGACAGAGCAGCTGGGGTGCTGCCGGGTTGGTCCAGTAGCGCCGAGGAGCAGCGCTACGGGACCAACCCGGCAGCGCCCCAGCTGCTCTACCCCAGGCGTCGTCGTCGAGAAAAGCCTGGTCTGCTGGGGGGGGCACTAGCTGCGCCCCCCCCAGCAGACCAGGGAGATGCGGGTGGCGGGACCGCCGAGACGCGCCGCTGTCCCACCCGCATCCTCCGCAGTTTTGCGCGTCTCCCTAGTCTGCTGGGGAGGAGAGCACCCCCCAGCAGACCAGGGAGATGGGGAGCAAAGCCTTGGAGGATGCCGGCAGCGGGACAGCCGCAGCGCATCTGGGCTGTCCCGCTGCCTGCGTGCTTTGTGGCTTTGCTCTGTGTCTCCCTGGTCTGCTGGGGGGTGCTCTCCCCCCTCAGCAGACCAGGGAGACGCGGAGCAGCTTTTCTCGCCCCGGAGGACGCGGGCAGCGGGACCGCGGCACATCTGGGCGTCCCGCCGCTCGCGTCCTCTGGGGCGAGAAAAGCCCCATTCGTAACTGCGGATCCGACTTAAGTCGGATCCGTGTAACTCGGGGACTGCCTGTAGTGCTATCCATTTCTCAACTTTTTCCTTTAAGTGCTTTTAGGCTTTCTTCCTTGCTGTCTCTGAAGGCATGTCTACATTACCAAGTTTTGTCACCCCAAACTGCCTTTTGGCAACAAATCAATGAGGATATACACACTGCAATGTGACTTTTGTTGGGAAAAATGACCAATTTTGACAATAAAATATTCTACCCGTGTGAGACTTTTTTTCTTTCCCTTCCATTTATTGTCGTCAAAGAGCCAGTGTCAACCCACTGTTTCTTTTGTCCACAGAACTGGCTTCCAAAAGTATCCCACAATGCCTGCCCTGATTGCTCTGCTCAGTGTTTTGATTTCCGCTGCCCTGCAGGCATGTGTCCCTCCCATTTCAAATCCCCTGGAAGTATCTTACAGCTGAGTGAGCTGCTCCCTTTGGAGAACAAATAGCAAATCATTGGACTGCTCCTTTTCTGCCCTTCACAAGAAACACAGAGACAGGGGGACTGGCTGCAGTGCTTTATTTACATTCCTCAGCATGGAGCACTCACAGAGCTACTCATGCTGCTACACACAGCAGCTGATTAGGCTGTTGGAGACAGGGGCAGATATAGGGCAGGGTGAACGGGGTGGCCGTCCCGGCCCTGCGCTTAAAAAAGCCCCGCGCATGCACCATGGAGCCACCGCGCATGCGCATGGCGTCACAGCGCATGCGCCGTGGCAAAGGGGGGGCCCCCGCAGAGTTACGCTGCCCGGGGCCCCGCAAAACAGTCATCTGCCCCTGGTTGGAGAACTTGGAGGAATCCCAAGGTGTGCAGACATCAGTGCTGTCTTCCCACATTACTGCACTGTGTGATAGATACCCACAAAGTATTGCTCATTCTGACAGTTATGTTACCCCCAATGAAGACATGATCTGTTGACAGAGGAAGCAAGTGCGAACACCGTTGGTAGTGTAGACTTAGCCTTATGCCAGCAACACGTTCCTCATGCCCATACATAAAGCCTCTTCTGCTTTAGATGCATTATGCAACCACATGGAGCCAAAACTCCCACTACAACTGGGCAGTGAAGGGGCAGGAAGTGAGAGAACATAACCCTACAACCACTCCTCAGAGGCAACATGTTGTCCCAGAAGCTTATTCTCCAATGCTCTATGAGAGCATTACATGAAATTAGAGCAGTTGGGTGCTGAGCTATTGTGACATTCAAGCCTCTATTTCATAAGCATTTCACAGAAGAATTTCTTGAATGTCTCTTTCCTTGCAAAAACGGCAAACATAGAACACTTACTCATGTGTTCAGAGTAGAAGATGTTAGACTATATATTGTTTGCCAAACTAATTACACAGTAATATCAGTGTAATGAGAACCCCTGCAGGCAATGAGGATATTTAAAGAGGACAAGGGTATTACAGAAGAGGACAGAATGTGCTTTGCAATTTGCATAATATTTTGCAATAAAATAATTGTAGAGTCACTATAGTAAAGAATGAGATTCTCAAGCCTGTCTTCTCAGTGACTGAGAATATTTTGGGCTGAAATTTCTTATGATTGTTCTCAGCCAGGTGTGGGCAATAACATGGTGGTTGTTTGCCAGGGTTAGCCCAGCTGGGCCACTGCTGCTATATTTACCTGCACGGTTGCATCTCCCATTGGCTGTGGATCGCTGTTCCCAGCCAATGGGAGTGGCGAGAAGTGGTACAGTCCGGGACATCACTTTATGCAGCTCCCATTGGCCAGGAATGGCAATCTGCAGCCAACAGGAGCTGCAAATACCCAGACCTGCAGCCGCACAAGTCAATTTAATGATGGGGGCCCACCAAGGTTAACCCTGACGGACTGGATTTGGCCCATGGGCTGGTATTTGTCTATCCCTGTTCTCAGACTGAAGATGATTTAAAAAAAAAAAAAAAAAAAAAAAGATAGTGACTCAAATACTTTCTTCTGTATGTAACAACAAGAAAACACATTTTGTATTTTAAAAAATTGTTCTGGTTGCTGTGGGAACTATAATGTAATTATTTTTATGTGTTTAAATTTTCAACTTTAACAGGTTTAGTTTCATTTATTGTTTACAGCAAATTTTGTTATTCATTTTAGTTTAGTTTAGTTTTTAGATAATTTAATGTTAAAGTTGAGGTTTTCTGTGCAAAGAAGTCTGACAGTTCAGCATTTCAAAACAATCGGGGTAGGGTTTTTTTTTTTAAGTACAGAACTTGGGAGACGTGCGTGTTTGTTTCACTACCTTATTTTTCATTTTTGTCTTTAAAAACATTTTGGGAGCATATGAATGAGACTCCTTTTAATAACAATAATTTGTTTGTCTTAGTTTCATGTGAGCTAATTTGATTTAGATTTTAAATGTGTCTGTTTCAGACAGAGTATTTTATTGTAGTGTGACTAAGGAAACAAAAATAAATAAGCTTATAGAAACTGTACAGGTTGAGAACATTCAAAGAAAATCATGTACTATAAAACTTGCAAAGGCTAAAAATTACTTTTAGGTTATGTCTACACTGCAACTCAGTATCCCGAAAGGTATCCTGAAATAGTTATCCCGCGTCTTAACAATAATCCCATTATTTCAAAATATAATGGGCTCGCTATTCCAATGTTCCTATAAACCCCATTCCACGAAGAGTAAGGCACATTTTGGAATAGTGATTTATTTTGAAATAAGTGCTTGTTAGACGGCGCCAAATTAGCTATTTTGAAATTGGCTTGAAAGAAACTACACAATTTGCATAGCTTATTTCAAGCTACCGGTGCAGTGCAGACGCACCCTTAGTCTCATAAATTTCGTCTGAGATAATTTTAACAGCAAAATAGTTCTTTACAAACTGAACCTATTATTTGCTATACAAGAAAAAAAATGGAAATTATCTGAACTGAATATGTAAAGTGAAATAATTAAATCTAAAATGCTTTCTACTATTTGAACTCAAAAGCTTGATATTTTGCGTAGCAAAAAGTAGTGGCACTAGAAAGCTAAAACCATTTTGTACTACCTCTAAAGAAATCCTTGTTCAAACCCAGTGCTATCATCCACCTGTTGTGTAAAATTAAATGTTATAATAAATTACAGAGAGTTGTAATGGACTCCTCTATTTAATGTTTGTACTATTTTTCCAACACATGAACAGAAAGTTAGCCCCACTTCCTGAAGTCATCTGAAACTTTTATTAACATATTCTGGGCATGAAGGTAAAATGACCTCCCTATTAAATTCAGTTGTGGATTTCCAAAGAAGGTTGGTGTTTTTCGTGGGGTGGTTTTCAGACACTGATGTGTCCTACTGCCTTTGGAAAGAATAGCAATATGAATAAAACCTCTAGGACAGTGATTTTTAACCTGGAGTGCATGCACCCTCTAGGGGTGCGAGGTGCCCTTTCAGAGGGTGTGAGACATGCCAGTTGTTTATGATATATCTTAGGTTTAAAAGTGACCTACTTCAATTATTTTTAATAAGGGGTGTGAGAACACATTTTGAGAACCAAAGGGATGCAGGCTGCAGTAAGGTTAAGATCCACTGCTCTAGGAGTTATCAAAGTTGGTGTAAAACATAAATGTGTGCAGGGGTGACTGGTGAGGGATGACATGGGGGGCTACCAGCCACATAACCCCTCCAACCTGAGGAAGGACTAGGACAACACCCCTCTGTCTCAGGCCCCATCTCTCCCCAGCTAGTTCTCCCAGGCTATGTCTACACTACAGAGGTTGTTTTTTTCGGAAAAACAACTGTTTTTCAAAAAAAAAACTTCACTTACATCCACACTGCAATCACGTTCTTTTGAAAAAAAAATTGAAAGAACAGAGTGGTTTTTCCGACATTGGTAAACCTCTTTCTATGAGTAAGAAGCCTTTTTCTGAAAGAGCTCTTTCGGAAAAATGTGTGTTTTTCAGTTATTGGTTTGAAATGCAGTTTATAATGAGCTGGATCTTCAGCTCGTGTAAAAGCGACGAGGAGTCCTGTGGCACCTTATAGACTAACCGAAGTGTAGGAGCATAAGCTTTCGTGGGCAAAGACCCACTTCGTCAGATGACGAAGCTTATGCTCCTACACTTCGGTTAGTCTATAAGGTGCCACAGGACTCCTCGTCGCTTTTGCAGATTCAGACTAACACGGCTACCCCTCTGACAGCTCGTGTAAATTACCTTAGCTCCAAAATGGTTTATTCCAACAGCTGAGGAACTTACCTGTTAAGTTCTTCCTGCAAGTCGTCATAGAGATTTCAATGGGTCTGCTCAAAAAGTACAATACTCCTCGGTCTGAGTCAGTGTGGCAAAACTGGGCCCTTAGAAGAAGATTTTGAATTTAGTTTATGTCAGGCCTGTGACTACATTAAACTTAGATATATGTTCTTTTGTCCACAGAGTAATGATGTTCGGATAATCCTTGGCCAGTTTGATGAGCAAATGGCAGCAAAAGTTTTCTGTTGTGTAAGTAAAGATGTTTAATTTCATGTTTTGGGAAAGAATGAATTAGATTTCAATAAATGTACTTTTGAGGAATTGCTATCTGGTGGGATCCTGTGCAGAGGATCCTATAAAGGCTCAGTTCAGGGAAACTATTCAGCACATGTTTAAATCCATCCCTATTCAGGAAGACATGCAAGCACTTGACTTTTGTGGGATTTAAGCATGGGATTTTAGCTAGGGGCCTACCAAATTCAAGCTCCATCTTGGTCATTTTCACAGTCATAGGATTTTAAAACATTGTACATTTAATTATTTTAGATATTTCTTTATTTTTTTTCTTTATGCCACTTTTCCTGGTGAGAGTCATGGTGGCAGCATGGGGAATAGGAAGGACCAGACCTCCTTGTCCTCCACAACAGATTCCAGCTCCTCCTGGGGGATTCCCCATTGTTCCCAGGCTAATCTGGATATATAATCCCTCCGGTGTGGCCTGCATCATCCTCAGGGCCTCCTACCAGTGGGATGTGCCCAGTATAGTTCCAATGGAAGCTTCCCGAGGGAATCATTATGAGGTGTCCACACCACTGCAACTGGTTCCTCTTGATTCAGAGGAGTAGTGGCTTGCACCACTTTCCTATATAGTATTGCACCACTTTCCTATATAGCTAAGTCCTCACCCTCTCTCAGAAAGTAATCCCAGCTGCCCTCCAGAGAAACCACATTTCCACCACTTCTACCCCTGATATCGTTCTTTTGGTCATTATTCAAAGCTCATGACTGGAGGCGAGGATAGGGACATAGACTGATCTGTAAACCAAGAGCTGTGTCTGAGAACTCACCTCCAACTTCACCACCACAGATCAGCACAGAGCCTGCATCGCTGCTGTCGCCACACAAATCTGCTGGCCAACCTCACATTTCCACTTGTTGTCATTCAAGGGGCGTTGCTCTCCTCTGACCTGGAGAGAGCAATCACTTTCGTTCAGGAGAAAACCATGACTTCTGGTGTGAAGGTGCTGATTCTCATCCCAGCCATTTCACACTCAACTGCAAAACATTTGAGTGTGTTTCGGAGATCACAGTCTGAAGAAGCAAGAAGGACAATGTCATCCACACACATCATAGATGTTCCCTGCAAATCAGATACGTTCCACAGCTTGACTGCACCTTGATAGCCTGTCCATAAAATCACAAATAGGAGTGGGGATAAGATGCACCCTTTGTGGAATCTAATGCCTACCATGAATGAACTCAACTTATGTCAACAATATGAATGCAAACTCTCACTCCAAGAATAGAGGAGCTGGATAGCAGGCAAAAGCAGCACCAGCCCGTCCTGCTCTGCAGCACTTCCCACAAGACATTTCAGGGAACACAGTCATATGCCTTCTCTGTGTCTCCAAAGCAGAGGTAGACCAGGTTAGCAAACTCCCATGACCTCTGGAGTATCTGTTAGAGAACAAAGAGCGGGACTGTGGTTCCATGGCTTAAATGGAATCCGCATAGTTCCTCCTGAATCTGAGGTTCAGCTAACGGTTGTGACCTCCTCTGCAGTGCCCTAGCATAGGCCCTGCCAAGGAGGTTGAGGAGTATGATTCCCCTCTAGCTGGACCACAACATTTGGTCTGCTTTCTTAAAGATGGAAACTACAATCCCAGTTACCAGACTAGAGGACTGCACCTGTCTTCCCCACAACATTGAAAAGGTGTGTTAACCACAAAACCCCAACATTGTCCATTGTTTTTCAACATCTCTGCTGCCATACCACCATGTATGCACTTTACAGCCATCCTGACCTCAGCATCAGAATAGATCTGACCTCACTGGTGGTTTCTAGCACTGCTTCCTGGAATGAGGACATGTCTGTTGTGTTGGGTTGAGGAATTCCTCAACATGCTCTTTCTACTTCTCTACAACCCTCTCAAGTCAAGGTCAGCATTTCACCACTCTTGCTGTGTACAGGCTGGGCAACATCCTGCCAACCCCCCTAAAGTGACAAATTGCTTGCCAGAACACCTTTGAGCCTGTCTGGTAGTCATTCTTCATGGTTTCTCCAAACTCCTCCTAAGCCTGAGTTTTCATTTCAACATCTGCCACAGCAACAGCCCTCTTAGCTGGCTGGTACCTGTAACCTGGCTGGCTTAGTCCTGGGTCCCAGACCTGTGCTCAGGCCTGTAAATAAATGTTCAGCAGTCCCCTTCAAACTCTGAGCCCCGAGAACAGGGCAGGTCAGGCAAACAAAGACCAACATATAGCAGTTCCCTAGTTCGTAGGGCCCCAGCCCTGGCTCAGGGTAGGGCAGCAAAGCAAATACAGTCCCACAATTAGTAAGGCCCAGGCCCTGATTCGGAGCAGGGCAGCAAAGCAAACACAGTTCCACAGGCAAGAGAGGGGAGGGGAGACTGCCGCCCTCCCTACCAGTCAGGCTCAAAGGTGTTCTGGCAAACTGTGTCCTGGCTCAGGGCCCTAGCAGTGGCAGCTGTGGCTGCCACTGGGGTCAGAGGGGATCTGGCCCACAACATGCTGACACATTCTAAAGTGTTATAAGATCAGCCTGACAGTTGTCGGCTCCCCCTGAGCCACTTCCTAACTCCCCCTTGGCATCTACCGGGCCCCACATGGACTGCCAGTTCTAAGGATCATCATAGTCTGCACCATTGGGCAGGGTAAAGAAGGTCTCCCCTTTGGAGCAGGGGCCCAATGGTCCAGGCCAGTCCTCAGCCTCTGCAAGGTTCTCAGGGCCCACCTGGTTTGGTAGCTCAGGGCAGGCCTCTGCTTCCTCTGGCAGCTGAGGCCATACTGTGCTCTTGGGCTGGATTTTATCCTACCTGCCCTGCCCCTGGGCTCTTGGGGAGTTAAAGAGGCAGGACTCAGTTCAGCCCACCCAGGCTTAGAGAGAGGTTCTTCCCGCTCAGGGTCAGTGAGCGGCCACCCCTGCTCACTACAGTACCCAGTACCTCTTAACAATATTGGCAGTCCAGTTTATGAACATTGCTGTGATGGGTTCCTTCTTTGACTTGACAGCTTCCCTCACCACTGGAGTCCACCAGCAGGTCCTAGGGTTGCACCATTACAGGTACCAACATTCTTCAGGACACAGGTTTTCATGACTGCTTCGATAACTCTGCACTAGTTAGGCCTCAGCTGGAGTACTGTGTCCAATTCTGGGCGCCACATTTCAAGAAAGATGTGGAGAAATTGGAAAGGGTACAGAGAAGAGCGACAAGAATGATTAAAGGTCTAGAGAACATGACCTATGAAGCCAGGCTTCATGAACTGGGCTTGTTTAGTTTGGAAAAAAGAAGATTAAGAGGGGACATGATAGCGGTTTTCAAATATCTAAAAGGGTGTCACAAGGAGGAAGGCGAAAATTTGTTCCTCTTGGTTTCTGAGGACAGGACAAGGAGTAATGGGCTTAAAGTGCAGCAGGGGAGGTTTAGATTGGACATTAGGAAAAAATTCCTAACTGTCAGGGTGGTCAAATATTGGAATAAATTGCCAAGGGAGGTGGTGGAATCTCCCTCTCTGGAGATATTTAAGAACAGGTTAGATAGACATCTGTCAGGGATGGTGTAGGTGGAGCTTGGTCCTGCCTTGAGGGCGGGGGGCTGGACTCAATGACCTCTTGAGGTCCCTTCCAGTCCTACTATTCTATGATTCTAACTGAGGCTTGGAATATGGTTCACTCAGACACAGTGACCAAGACCTCATTCAGAATGCAGGAGAAGTGCTTGGGGGGGGAGGGGGAGAGAAGGGGCAGAGAATTGAAGACTTTCTGCATGGGGCCCTCTATCAGAGGTTCCCAGGCAACTCGGACTGATCATTTAGGTATCCCATGTCTATCCAGTCAGCTTTCCATGCGTCCGATCCAACTCACCAGCATGTGGTGCTCGATTGCCAGCGCTGCCCTTCTCTTCACCCAATTGTCCAGAATATATGACCCTAGGTCTGACAAGATGACCACAAAATTAATCCTCACTCATCAGCCCAAGTTGTTCTAATATATTTATGAGCAATCCTGAGTTTGAACATGCTATTCATTGTGGACAATCCATGACTAGCCCAGAAGTCCAAAAACAATTCACCTATTCACAATTCAGATACTTAAATCTGAAATTTCATGGTATTGTAACTGATCCAAAAGGGAGCTGTGGAAGTTGCAGTTATTTTAGGGAGCTGCAGTATTTCCATCCTTACTTTTGTACTGTTGCTGGTAGCAGTGCTGCCTTCAGAGCTGGGTGACTAGAGAGCAGTGACTGCTGGCCAGGAGCCCAACTCTGAGGACAGAGCTGCCATCAATAGCAACGCAGAAGTAAGGATTGGGTTGCTTTCAGAGCTGGGCCCTCAGCCAGCTGCTGCTGCTCTCTGGACACCCAGCTCTGAAGGCAGTAGATCAAAAGTAAAGATATTGCTACTCTTACTTCCATGCTGGTCCTGGTGGGGCACTGCCTTGAGACCGGGATGCTTGGCCATCAGATGCTGCTTTCTGGCCATCCAGCACTAAAGGCAGTACAGAAGTAAGGGTGTCAATACCACAATTCCTGTACAATAATTTTGTGATGGTCACACAACTTCCCTTTGGTTGGGACCCTCAGTTTAAGAAATGCCAGTCTTCCCCATTAAATCTGTATGGTATACAGTAAAAGTACTCAAAAAAACAGATTTCATTGCCTGTGACATGTTTTTTGTGAACGTGAATTTTGTAGGGCCATGTTTATAGTTAAGAATCAGCCCAAGTGTTTTTTTTAAATTAGGGCTTAAGTGAGTAGCCCTTAAGACCATTGAAATCAATATTTTTACTAACAAGAGAAAGGGCTTGCTGTATTTGGCCCTGATCCAGGAATTATTTCATGGTGCCAGAGTATGTTTCTTCTTGTTGTTGTTTTTCTTTTTCAAAGAATAAGAAATCTGTGGCCAAAAATCAGAGAGAATTCCCATAATTCTAACTACAGAGGCTCTCTTCATTATGTTTACTTCTCAAAATGGTGCTAATCATATAATTAAAGCTGAAGAGTCAAAACATCTCTTCTTCTGAATATTATAATTGTATGTCACATTCATAACAAAACCAAGTATTAATAAGTAAAATCAAAGATTCCTGAAATTAAGAGAAATATGTATAAATCAAAAACTGTTACAAAATCATCTTGAAATTAAATCACCCCTTCCCCTATTTATACTTTATATCCATCTACAGCATGTACATACATGATCCTGTTGAATTTACAAGGAGTAGAATCTGGACCTTTATTAGTATCTGATCAATAACTACTTTCAAAGGCCTAAATTTTGTATTATTCTAAGTGTATCGGAACGGATCCTATGTAAATTCTGCAAAAAAAAATTCAGGCAAAACAAAAATGTCAAAATCTGACTTTAAACTCGTTTTATAAAATGAAAAAATTGTTTTTGCCTCCCAAGATAGAATTGCAGTGTTTGCATAGAGATACAGAAATGTATACCTCACAGCAAAAAGAATAAAAAACCCACTAAAGTTCAAAATTATATATGTGACTTGGACATATTTTGACTCTTACTCAACAGCTGTCACTGTTGCAATAGTGGTAAGACAGGGATGTATCATGGTACTTTTTAGGGAAGAAAAAGAAAATCTGCTGCTTCGTAATGCCAACAAAAGGGGTTTCATCTTTCTCTCTTCTCATCTCTGATTGTACAGATGGTAGCATTATCTCTGAGACACTCCCTGCAGTGCTCTATGTTGGCCACATTCCACATCAGAGAAAAGAGTGTGCTTTTCTTAAACTAGGAATACTAACCCTTCCCTGCTCATTTGTGTGCTATGGGACTGTCCTCTGTGGGCTTATCCTACTACTCCGTATATGCACTTCAACATCATCTGTGGTCACTTCAGATTGTCTTTACATGCAAGACACTTTGTTCTAGCATTTAAATCACAGAGTGATGTTCAGAAGCTCCTCTGTATTTTGTGTCTGCTTCACTCAGGGGAGTGGACCATTTGGGATCTGGTAATGGTTCTCTGACCTCAGTACTGACATAAATTGGAGTAGCTTAGGGACTGCTCTAACTTATGTAACTGTCCTTAGGGTACCCAGGCTAATGGAGGATCAGTGGAGAAGAGCTCAGCCATGTCCTCTGCTTGTACCTTTCTACAATCCCTCTCTCTCCTATCCCTCTAGGTGGGGTACGGAACGTGCATTTGCAGCTGCACAGGGAGCTTTACACCAGGAGAAAGAAAACACATAGCCACATTTAAAAAAGAATGATGAGATCTCTGGAAGGAATCCATGTGCTCCATCAGTGGTTGTTGAGTTCTCAAAAACACAGACTAGTTTCATAACACCTTTTAGTAATGGAAAAATAGTCACATCCAAAGATACAGAAAGACAAGCAATCAGTTCTACACACAAAATACTTCCTTTCCTAAACCTAAGGCTGTTTTCCTCTGTTCTCTGCTGCAGTGAGCATACTGTGGCATAGAACATAGTACCTTTATGAGTTGGGGTGTAGGGGTTCAAGTCCCTAGCTCGTTAAATGTTCATCACATACTGACTTAACAGTAAATAAGGTCATCCTCAAGGCTGATGTTTAATGAGTATTTGTAAATAGCTATTGATAACAGATAAAGGTTACAAACATCATCTTACTGCCATGGGTTTTGATTTTGTTTTGTTAATTTCTTTTACTGGGGTTAGGTCAGAAATCATAGCTAGATGGACAGACAATGGACCAAAGGGGACTGTAGGACTTGAAATAGAACGAGAAGTCTTGTGGCACCTTATAGATTCACTGATTTATTGGCGCATAAGACCCACTTCTTCAGATGCATGTCACGAAGCGGGTCTTTGCCAACAAAAGCTTATGCGCCAATAAATCTGTGCGTCCATAAGGTGCCGCAGGACTTCTTGTTGTTCTTGCAGATTCAGACTAACACGGCTACCCCCTGATACTTGAAACAAATAGGCACTCAGCAAAGGGGATGGACTGTTGAGTGAAAACTATAGAAGACAGTCTGATAACTAGAGATGGCCAGAATGTGGGATTTATGGTTTGTTGGAAATTTTGCTTTTGAAATTTGGATTTGTTCTGAATTGGAATAAATTCAGGTATTGTGGGGAGGGGAGTTGTTTGTTGTTGTTTTTTAATTTCCAATTCCTGTCTTCCTCCAAAAAAATCATTTTGGAAAAACTGACACATTCTGTTTCCAAAATGAAATCTGCAACCCAAGGACCCTGACAGTTACTAAGGGATATTGACATTGTAATAGCGGGCTTGACACTGACAAGTATGTAACTGTCACACAACAGATGTATGGGTTCCCAGGGTCTGTGTCTCTAGGGCTGTCTTCAGGGCCAGGGATCCCAGGGCTTCCAGGCACCAAGGCCAGCCATCTTCCTGTGATTCTTAGCCTTACAATATATGGGCTACGTCTAGACTGGCATGATTTTGCAGAAATACTTTTAACGGAAATGTTTTTCCATTAAAAGTATTTCTGCAAAAGAGCGTCTAGATTGGCATGGATGCTTTTGCGCAAAAAGTGCTTTTGCGCAAAAGCATCCGTGCCAATCTAGACGCGCTTTTGCACAAGAAAGCTCCGATGGCCATTTTAGCCATTGGGCTTTCTTGCGCAAAAAATTAAGGTACCTGTCTACACTGGCCCTCTTGCACAACAGTGGTACAATTCTTGCACAAGAGGGCCATATCCCTGAGTGGGAGCGTACATTACAAAGTCAGTGCTCTTGCGCAAATTCAAGCGGCCAGTGTAGATAGCTGGCAAATTTTTGTGCAAAAGCAAGTGCTTTTGCGCAAAATCTTTCCAGTCTAGACGCACCCATGTAGTACAGATGTTCTGGAGCTGTGGAGCATGGAAGGCTGGGCCAGTCAGATAGTTGGCAGGAGACTATGCAGGATTGCGTCTGAAGCAATGTTCCCTATAAGCTGAGGCTTGGGCCACCACCCAAGAGAAATTTCAGTGCCACCCAGCTGATTAGCAGAGTGCCCACAGCTGGCAGAATGTGTGTCTACTGGTGATGCACATCCACACATGCGTCAGTGCACATAACAAAATAAATATGCACATGGATGGAAAAAATTAGAACCTCAACTTTGATTCGCTGAAATATCATCAAACCCAAGACGTTTCTATGAGACATGTTGGGTTATACAGATTGGCATTTTCTGACAAAACTTTGTTTCATCAGAAAATTTGTGACCATTTCTACTGAAGATCCCATTCACTAGATCCTGGCTTGAATTACTGCCTACAGATGTTCTACTGGCTTCAGTCTAGTTGATTTTTACCTTAAATTTCTTTCCTAATGGTTAACTCAGTAGGGGTGCTACATAGGTGTTTGTGTCCCAAGGGCATATTTGAGGGAGGGAGAAGTTATGGGGCAGCAGTAGCCCAGCTGGGCACTTTTTAATGCTGCCCCTACTGCACCAGTTTGTGCTGGAACTGCTTTCTGCAGCTGCTCATGGATTAAAATGAGATTTTATACTACTGGGGAACCATGTGTAACTTGGATTTGTTTACAGGTGGTGGAAATAAATGTCAGTGTCCCAAAATATTTTATGTGTACATGTTGTTGGAGCCCATTTAAATGAGTAAGGATTTACTGAGAGACAGTATAGTTTTGGTGATGTAAATAAAATTAGAAGGCTCTTACAAGAGACAGTATAATGGCCCATGGCTCTAAAACACAGCCCCACATGATTCATGGGAGCAGCCGCACTCCAGCCCTCCACATAGAAACCTGCTGACTGCTGCTTACCTGGGACCCATGAAATTCAGCTCCAGTCTGAATCTCTGCTCCTGAGGTCTGATTGGCAGAGTCCCAGAGAATCTAATTGGCTTGCTGGGCCTCTTTAAGCCAGCAGCTAGACATGGAAGCTATCTAAATAAGTGGGTTCTATCATCTTCTGAGCTGTGTGCTTCCTACTCCTACTCACCCAGCTTAATTTCCTGGCATCTGTCTCGTCTGTCTGAACTTCAATTCATCTCCTTCTTCTGACATACTGATATTAGATGCAGCACACTCTTGACTCCTGTCTCTTGACTGCAGACTCTGGCTCCAGCTGCTGGATCTCCAACTGCTGCCCATTACCCAGCTATGATAGATTTAAAGTTTAGTAGGGGGCAGTTCTGAGTGGGTCATTTATATATAAATGAGTGTCAACATGTCATGTAGGCTCATTATTAATATTAATAAATATTTGATTTCCTATTTTCCTTCAAGTATGTTTGATTTGTACAAGCATGTGTTGCACTAGAGGGTAGACTGATCTCTTCCAGAGATGTAATTTGGGATTCTAAAAATAAGATCATAGGTGCTATTGTATTAAGATACATTTTCATACAAGAGGTTATAACATGAATGTTTGGTAGATAGGCCAGAAATATACCAAAAGGCAATCACGGGATCTGCATAAATGTCTGTGTGCCACCATCTTCATTTGGCCACACACATACACAAACAAACAAAAATTCCTGTATAGCTGAAGGAGACAGGCCACTGGTTGAAAGCACATTAATCCTACCTTAAGCCACCCCGAGAATGGAGCAGAAGCCACCTGAACTTTGGCTAGCATCCTGGTAAACATTTAAACAAATTAAAGGGCTGATTCACATGCCAGTGAAGCCAATGGGAGTTTTCACGGTGACATCATTGAGCTTTGAATCAGTGTCTATCTGCTGAGGAGAGCATAAGAAGGTATACATTGCACCAATTTCTGTTCAGTCTTTTAGTGGCCCTCTATATAAACTTCTGTAATCAGAGCAAGATTTATGCAGCACTCCAGATACAAAACCACAAATTCCCAAGAATTGATTTGTTCCTTTTGGATCAATATGAGTTTCATACTGACTCCAACAGCAGTAAATCCAGCTCCTGCTCTCCACTGCTTTTTATTTTCCTGTTTTGTCTTTGACTTTTCTTTTTGGGGCCATAAAGCAGCATTGATTTTAATGGAAAATATTTTTATTAGAGTAACATACACACTAAAATGCAGTAGATATAACAGTTTCCACAGTCTTCTTGCTAATGCTGCAGAGTTGTTACCGTTGCTAGAGCTGCTGATTTTGGAGCTTGGATGTAGGCTGCACTAGCAGAGAGTACAGTGTGTTGATTAAACAGACCTCAATTTTATCCATAAAGAAAGACCACAGGCTCAATTTAGTGGCCAAGGTACTTGGCCACATTTGTTATTAGTAAAGCAAGGTACTAGTGCTCTGTCCATCACATCAGGGGGTCACTCATCTATGTATTCCTGTGACAAGGTAGAGGCTGAGTCAACATAACAATATGGTATCCCCTAGGTCAGTGGCTCTCAAGTTTCCAAACAATAGTTGGCCTTTCAGAGTTCTCATCTGTCTTGTGTCCACAAGTTTCACTTAACTTTATAACTTTTGTTTACAAAACAGACATAAAAAAAACAAAATTGACACAATACACTATTACTGAAAAATTGCTTACTTTCTCATTTTTACCATATAATTATAAAATAAATTAATACATTTCAGTATATGGTTTATAGAGCATATGAACAAATAATTTTCTCTATGACATTTTAGTTTATACTAACTTCACTAGTGTTTTTATGTAACCTGTTGTAAAATTAGGCAAATATCTAAATGACTTGATGTATCCCCTGGAAGATTTCTGTGTACCACCAGCGGAACATGTGCCTCTGGTTGAGAACCAGTGCCTAAGGCAAATACAAAGATGCCCCTCCTATGAATTCTAGAGGATCTAGGGGCTATAGTGGACCACAAGCTAAATATGAGTCAACAGTGTGACATTTGCAAAAAAACCAACATGTTCTGGGATGCATTAACAGGAGCGTTGAGAGCAAGACACGAGAAGTCATTCTTCTGCTCTACTCTGCGCTGATTAGGCCTCAGCTGGAGTATTATGTCTGGTCCTGGGCACCTCATTTCAAGAAAGATGTGGGGAAATTGGAAAAGGTCCAGAGAAGAGCAACAAAAATTATTAAAGGTCTAGAAAACATGACCTATGAGGAAAGGCTGAAGGAATTGGACTTGTTTAGTTTGGGAAAGAGAAGACTGAGAGGAGACATAATAGTGGTTTTCAGGTATCTAAAAGGGTGTCACAGGGAGAAGGGAGAAAAATTGTTCTTCTTGGCATTTGATGATAGGACAAGAAGCAATGGGCTTAAACTGCAGCAAAGGAGGCTTAGGTTGGACCTTAGAAGAAACTTCCTGCCTGTCAGAGTGGTTAAACACTGGAATAAATTGCCTAAGGAGGTTGTGGAATCTCCTTCACTGGAGATATTTAAGAGAAGGTTAGACAGACATCTGTCAGGGATTATATAGACTATGCTTGGTCCTGCCACGAGGGCAGGGCACTGGACTTGATGATCTCTCAAGTCCCTTCTAGTTCTAGTATTCTGTAATTTTCCTTTTATACATTGCTACAAATTACTTATTCAACTACAGTAGGGCTATCAACTGCAATTGATTAATTGCAGTTAACTCATGTAATTAACTCAAATTAATTGTGGTTAATTTTAATAAAATACCAATTAAAATTATTTAATATTTTTTGATATTTCACACATTTTCAATATTGATTTCAATTGAAACACAGAATACAAAGTATACAGTGCTCACTTAATGTTATTACTTTTGACTACAAGTAAATGCACTGTAAAATGATAAACATAAATAACTGTATTTTTCACTTCACCTCATTCAAATACTGTAGTGCAATCTCTTTATCTTGAAAGTATAACTTGCAAATGTACACTTTTCTGGTTACATAACTGCACTCAAAAACAAAACAATGTAAAACTTTAGAGCCTACTCGTCAACTCAGCCCTAATTCTTGTTCTGCCAATCATTAAGGGCAAATACATTTGTTTATATTGATGTGTGAAATTTCTACCTGCTTCTTATTTGCAGGGTCACCAGAAAGTGAGAACAGGCATTCACACGGCCCTTTTGTAGTCAGCGTTGCAAGGTACTTAGTGCCAGATATGCTAAACATATGTATGTTTCTTCATACTTCAGCCACCATTCCAGAGGACATACTTCCATGTTGATGATACCTATTAAAAATGTTTAAATGGAATTTGTGACTGAATTCCTTTGGAAAGAATTGTGTGTCTCCTGCTCTATTTTACATTCATTCTGCCATATATTTTATGCCATAGCAGTCTCGGATGTTGACCTAGCACAGAGGTGGTCAACCCATTCTGGGCAAAGAGCCAAGAAAGCAGTGGATCCAGTGTGAAGAGCTGGGGCAAAATTGTCGAGCAAAAAAAAAAAAAAGCTCTAAAAGGCTCTGCCCCTTTAAGAAACCACAGTTAAGCATGTTTTGATGCTTTTTGGCCACAGCAGGCTCCCACCACTTGCCGCCATCTTTATTTCTGCAGCTTTCATGGCCACGCCGGAAGAGCTGGGAGGAGAGGGCCGTTTTTGCAGGGGTGGGGGCGGCTTTTGAGCCATGGGGGGCTTGGTGAGCTGCACCTGGGGGGGAGGGGGAAGAGCTGTATGTGGCTCACGAGCCTTGGGTTGGCCACCACTGACCTAGCACATGTTTGCTTTAAGAGTGCTTTCATAGAAGATTTGGCAAAATGCAAATAAAGTATTGTGATAGAGTCAGTTTAGAGGGCTAGATTAGAAGTGGAGAGAAGCAGCTCTAAAAAGCAGAAAACCCTCTCCTAATTAGCCAGGTCCTACTTCAGGGCAGCCAAGACCAGCTAACCAATAGTTATCATGGGCGGAGTGAGAACAGCCGAGATAGGGGAGCTATAAATCAATTAAGGGCCAACTGATTTCACATCAAGTGGCCATGGGGCCCTTCAAAAAGCCTTCCCTACTGGAGAGAAGGGGAGGAGAGTAGGAAAGGAGGTTGGAATGAGGTGGAGATTATACCAGAGAAGGAGAGAATCAGAAAAACTGAGAGAGAACATCAGCATTGCCAGAGACAGCAGGGATGGTGAGGGACTCCAACAGGGAGGGTTTGGGCTCCCTTTGCCAAGTAGCCTGCGAGCTCAGATGGTAGCTGGGAAAGACTGGTTACCCAGCCCAGGCTGACCAGCGTGCATCTGCCCCAATGCCCTTTATAGGCACGGGACAGAATCCCAAACCATGCCAAGGGCAAGTGGGACCCATGCTGCAGAACCTAGACTGTGAGATTGTGGACTGAACAGGAGTCTGGGACCGAGGAGTAGGACTGACCATGCCACAATATCAATGTGAGATTTCTAAAAATAGATGCAGCACTTGACTCAGGGTTTAAGAATCTGAAGTGCCGTTCAAAATCTGAGAGGGAGGTGGTGTGGAGCATGCTTTCAGAAGTCTTAGAATACTCTAATGCAGAAACTACAGAAGCTGAATCACAAAAAAAAACCCACCCCCCAAAATCCCCACAATCCTCAACCTTCTGTTGGTGGCATCTGACTCAGCTGATGAAAATGAGTATGGGTCAGTCCATACTGCTTTGGATCATTATGGAGCAGAACCCATCATTGGCATGGATGCATGTTCTCTGGAGCTGTGATTGAAGCATGAAAGGGCATATGAATCTTTACTGTATCTGGCACATAAATATCTTACAGTTCCAGCTACAATACCGCCATATGAATGCCTGTTCTTACTTTTAGGTGTCATTATAAAGAAGAAGCAGGCAGCATTATTTCCTATAAAATGTAACCAGACGTATTTGTCTGAGTAATTGGCTAAACGAGAAATAGGACTGAATGGTTTTGAAAGCTCTAAACTTTTACATTGTTTTACTTTTGACCTAAGTTATTTTTATACATAAATCTTCATGATAAAGAGACTGCACTACAGTACTTGTATTAGGTGAATTGAAACATACAATTTTTTACAGTGCAAATATTTGGAATCAAAATAAATATCAAGTGAGCACTATACACTTTGTATTTTGTTTTAATTGAAATCAATATATCTGAAAATGTAGAAAACATCCAAAAATATTTAAAATAAATGGTATTGTGTTATTATTTAAGAGTGTGATAATCACCATTTTTTTTTAATCTCGTGATTAATCTCAATTAATTTTTTTAATTACTTGATGGCCTACAATCCAGATGATGTTAGTTACTACGCTTACACTATATACCTACTAATTTGTACAAAACCTCCTCATCTGTTATCCTATTGTCCCATCACTATCTTTAGGAGGTCTGAGTGTGTTCTTGTACCATCTCATAGGAATGGGTTTATGTAGTCACTTCAGAGATCTGTGAGTATTTGTATAATCCTTTCGGGTCATGAATGTGCTTACTTGGTTAGCTGACACCTAGGCTATGTCTAGACTGCAAGCATCTTTCGAAAAAGAGCGTCTAGACTGCAAGCGGAACTTTCGAAAAAGCAAGCCGCTTTTTCGAAAGAAAGCAGCGAGTGAGTCTGGATGCTCTCTTTCTAAAAAGCCCTGTTGGCATTCAAGAACGCCTTTTTTCAAAAGAGCACTTTCGAAAAAAGGCGTTCTTCCCCGTGAAATGAGGTTTACCGCCGTCGAAAGAAAAGCCACGTTCTTTCGATTTAATTTCGAAAGAACGCGGCTGTAGTCTAGACGCAGGTGAAGTTTTTTCGAAAAAAGGCTACTTTTTTCGAAAAAACCCCTGAGTCTGGACACAGCCCCAGTGTGTTACTATTGTGCAAAGACCTACTCTGTATCTTAGTCTGAGTTACACCCAGCCTATACATCTAATTCCACTTTTAAAAGTCATGTAAGCACTTGAAAGCTTACAGTTTATGGGAAGTCAATGGAACTTTAGCTCGTAAGTCACTTATTGATCCCTACATGCATGTTAATTACTTTTTGAGGTAGTTTTAAGTTTGCTTACTGTGGCTGAGGTGATTACCGTGCATCAGGTGAGTTCATTATTGTTTTTACACTCCTTAGTGCCCAAATCCGTTTTTATGAAAGCAGTGTTCTCTGTGGCTGATACCAGGCAATGTCTCTTGTTGCCTTCCATTTTCCTTCCATTTTCCTTTCATTTTTCCTTGGTATTCCCATCTCTTCTATTCTTTTTATAGTGTGTTGATGGATTTTTTAAAGGAGCCATTATTGGTTGGTTGTGGACTGTGCAATATATTCTCATTCTGCCTTGGTTAAACCATCAAGAACAATTGAAGTAAGGCAGTATGCAAAATGAGGCTTTCACACAAAGTCCTAATGGTATTTGATATATTTGTCCCTCCCCTCCCTCCACCCCAGTATGGTCTTTTGAGCAATCTGACTAGTCCTCCTTAACTTGCTCACAGACAGGGCAGTTCTTGAACATTCATCTTTAAGTGTAGCGCACTGCTTCAGTGTCTTGGCTGTGTTCATGGAGTCAGCCTGATGCCAGAGTGTTGTCTATTTGCTCTCCTGATCCTTTGTGCCTCCCATTCCTTGTCTTTTCTCTCTTCTTGATATCAGTCCTTGTTTCCTCTACTGGCTGTAGCTGTGTGTGCCTGCTGACAGGGCAGCACTGGAAGCTATGTGGGGATGTGGTCAAGCTGCTAGGCTGTAAACAGGAGAGGATCTCTTTCCTCTAATGCCTATGCTCACTATGAGGTTCAGAGACCCCACTACAGTCCTATTATCTGAGGCAACTAACTCAAGAAAACAAAGGAAAATGAGATGACAGTCCATGACGGCAGGGAACTGGACTTGATGATCTCTCAAGATCTCTTCAGGTTCTACTATTCTGTGATTCTATGCAACAGCCAGTGGCATTGGAAAGAACAATATATATAATCAGAATACTAAAAGCCATTGAACAAAATAGAAACAACTTCATACCAGAGAGTGCTACCACATCCACTAGCATCTCTAGTTCCAGCACCCTAGCAGCAATTTAACAATGCTGTCCTCAGTCCAAAGTAAGATTTTTTTATAGCTGTAACATACTTTCATTGGATAGGAGAAGATGGATGGATGTAGGATTATCAGTGCAAATGTGGCCTTAACTTTAAAAGATTTTATGGATTTATATTGTCACTGTTTTGACTAGCTTCTTAAACACATTACACAAACAAGGAAAACTTCAAAATTCACATGATGGCTCCCTAGTTAAGGCTAAGTTCCATTTCATAATTAATGCATGGATTCAGGCTTTTTGTAATGTCGGGGAAATATAACATATTCTCTCCAAACGAGCCACACTTGCTCTGTGAGTACTGAATACATTTTCTGAGAACTTACAAGTAAATCTCTTAATAGTTTTGAGTTAAAATTAATTAAAAGTTGGTCCTTTTAAGAAATGTAATACCTATGGCTTTCATTCCTGTGTCCCAAACTATTGTAATAATGGAATAACTCACTCTTCAAACTTCCTGTATCGTTAACATTACTTCAAAAGTTTTGCATACCCTATATTGGAAGAAATTAGTATTTATGCCAAGTTATTAAAAACTGTTGTAGCCAATTGTTATGAGGTACAATTGATATATAATCTTTAGATCGGGCCAATTCAATGGCCATTGCAATATCAGAGTTAAGTCAATCAAGTCATTCCTCCTCTTCTATTGCCAATTTGTATGCAAAAATTCTCTTGGTTATAAATAGACCATGGGAACCTGACTGGAATATGTTTCAAGAGTAGAGCTTTGTTGGAATCAGATTTTCCACCCCCGAGGGGAAAATATATTTCTTCCCCCAAAATATAATTTCAAAAAAGTGACATTTTTGAAAAATTCTGATTTGGAAGAACTAAAACAGAATTTTTCAAAAAAAAAAAATCATGTTAAGTCTCTGACTTCCACCACTTGCCCAGGAGCCACCAACTTCCCCACCAGGAGGTGGCCACCTGGGAACCAGATCAGCTCAGAGAGCTGGCCAGCCAGGAAGCTTCATGATTACGCACTGGGTGCTTTGTATTGCTCAGCCTCTGATGATGTAAAGCATCTGTAAACCTAGTTTATCTGATCAGTGCACTCAGTTTAGTGCTACTGTAGTGCCCTGAAGAAAAGCCCCGAGATTTCTCTTTCCCCAAGTCTTGGAGAAATGAGGTCAAGGGCCCTGGGAGCTGCCTCTGTCACAGGTTTGGGAGAGGACACTGAATTTCTTCAGCTGTAGGAGGAGCAGAGGTGTGCAATGGAGCAAGTTGCAGATGTGTGGTGGAGTAGCACAATGTCTGTTGCATTGGGGGGCATAATTAATTAATAAATTGAGGGCTGGGGAGTCACAGAATTGTGAGACTGTAGGGTGCATAATTTAATTAAGTAACAGCTGTGAGGCACACTCAGATAATTAATTGGTATTTTGAGATTCTGGGAGTAGCACATCATGTACCTAACTTGTGTAACCTGATGTGAGCTGAGGTCCTACAGCTGGGCAAACAAAATTGCCTTGGTCACTTTCAGCTGGTGAGAGTTGGCAGCACTGTAATAGTCCAAACAGGCATAAAATCCAACTCCAATATTCTTCCTACGCCTGGTCATTAACCTCATTTAGGAATTGTCCATGTTTCTATTTCTTGCTTTAACATTTCCATCTCATCTTTAAGTATCCCCAGAGCTGCCTTCAGATCTTTTTTGGAGCATTTTTCATAAGTATTGTGTTCTGAATAAGCAGTATGCCACACATTTATATCCTGATAATTTGCTCTTCTGCTTTTAGTCTGTTCTCTATATAAGGATGTTACAGATGGGGAAAAAAAAGAATATTTGAAAGAATCTCTTTCTTTTCCAGATTTTATAGAACTCTGTTACATGTAAGGATTGTAGGATTCTTTCATATATTTCTAAAAGACTTGGGCATCTCTTTTGGCTCCATTACATGCTTTGCATCTCTAATATTCCACATATTTATGAGGCGGCAAGGAAATATGAAAATTACTATTTGAAGGGAACTGAAATGATTACAGGAAGACATCCAGCAGCAATAAAGAATGAGACTCTTCAGGAACTTTCACAGATTTTATGCTAGACAAAGGAGACTTTTCTTCACAATACAAACATTCAAGATTCCTTTATTCATCCATAATGAGTTCCTCTTCTGCACAGAGAAGAAATTGTCACACGTGTTGTTATATATGTCTGAAAAATAAAATATGGTGGATATCTTTGTTCTGTGTTTTCTGAAGTTAAAGAAAGATTACCAGTCTCTGGCTTTCATGAATGCAATGTTTTAAAAAGTAGATTTCAATATTAATTAATTATTTTTAAAAGAATCCCCGTGAAATTTGTTTTCTATGCAACAAAGTTTACCAGTGCTTTATGTTTTTCAAAAAACACGAGTATAGTTAAGTTTCTGTTCTAGTTTATCACAACATGAACATTTGCAACATTGTGAATTTTTGGCATCTGAGTGACAGGCTTATGATTTTCTGGTTATAGTCTTTCTCCAATTACTGTTTCTAATTTGAATGATTCTTTATCAATTGATAAGACTTTAATGTCAATGTTGAAGCAACAGGTGACATTCTCCTCTGATGCTATGTCCTTAATTGAAATCAAGTGTGCCTTAGCCAAGAAAAAATAATATAATGACAATGATAATATAGCTGTTTCACACTAGCAATGCATGTTTGTGCATATGAACACTATTGGTTTATTTCCCCTCTTCTCAGACTGAGGTTAAAAGCTGCCCTAAAGTACAGAGGGTTTCTTATGGAATTACTCCACTTCCGTCAATTATGTTTAATCTCCCTCTTTTAGATACCAAGTACTTTTTTGTTCTTCCACTCCTAATTAAATTGGTTTGGGCTTTTTAATTTGTAAAATGCTGTCTTTGTGTACATACATTTGGAAACACAAAAGAAATATGCACTGTTAGTAAATAAGTTATTTAAAATATTTTTGCAATCTTTAATTATGCAGTAAATTCATTATGTAGACACTTAAACAAGGAGAAGTTTTGTTTCTAATGATTGTTATAAGAGTTTTGACCAGTCAGCTACTCAATCTCTGTTGACTTCTGTATTGTCATTGTAGGCTTATGATGAGGAGATGTATGGCAGTAAATATCAATGGATCATTCCTGGGTGGTATGAAAGTTCATGGTGGGAATCTTGGATAAATTCTTCACACTGTCTCAGCAAAAACCTTCTTACTGCCATGGAAGGTTACATTGGAGTGGATTTTGAACCTCTCAGTTCAAAAGTGATACGAACAATATCAGGACGGGTTAGTATCTTTCTTTCAACTACTTTGTACCATTCAATGATTAATCAGTAACTGTCAATTATTTAAAATTTGATAACTACAGAAAGAGGGTTGCTGTTTTTAGTGATCGTGATGGAGAGGGACTAATAATTGCCAGTACAAATAGGCTTTTAGCACCAGTCTCTGGTAGCTCTACATGTTCCCTAGATTTCCCCATGTTTTACCACTCATTCCCATTCCCAGTTTCTCTTGTCACCAATTTATGTCTCTCTTCCCAGATTTAGGTTTTCCCTGTATGGTCTACTTCCTCTCTACTTTGTCCTTTCACTTTTCTGTCACTTTCCCAGGTCTTGCTCTGCCTCTTCCATGACTCATTTTATTTCCACCTTCCCCCGCCCCACCTACCGAGGTGGACCTGAAGGCAATTGTACTAGGGGCCCAAATGAGGAGGAAATTGCTGCTGGCATAGCCAAGAGGCAGTTAGCCTTCCACCAAAGGCAGAGGGAGCATTCCTGCTATTGTCTAGCCTTTCTCAGAAGGTGATGCTGAGTTTAGAGCACACTGATATTATTGCAGGTAACTACAAAGCACAGAGGGCAACCAGATGCTATAATTTTGGTGCCCCCTACAGCAATGGACCCTAGGAAGCACCTATTATTAGACCCAGAGCTAAAGCTGCCACTGGTAATTGCAAGGAACTTCTAAACACTCCTTTAATCTAAGGTTCTCATGTTTTTCCATGAACCACATTTTGACATCAGTTCTTACTGGAAAAATGTTAAGTACTGTACTTTTACACTCTGCTTAAACAATGCCAGTTTATTTCTTTTTTAATTTTCATCCTCATTATTTATTTATTTGCGCTTATCTAGCCACTGATACAATTATCCACCTCCTCCAATATGCTATTTTAAAACACTTAAAATATCATTTCTTCTCTTCTGCAGGGTGATATACAGATACAATCCCATTCCCTGTTGTCTTTGTTCTTAGATTGTTCCCACAGTTAGATACACATACATGCCGTAAGGCAGTAAAGAACAAGTCTTGTACAAAATACCCCAATTACAGTGCATATTACTAGTTACTGTGTGGGCAGACAGATCATTAGAAACCTTTTTGGCCATCTAGTTCCTTAGCTGTATACATTATTTATAGTTGGTAAAGCCTGATCCTGCAAATTGTTAACCTCACTAGCTCTCTGTGACTCACAGGATTGGATGAGCCCTAGATTTTATATAGATAAATATGCAGTATGCCAGCTTATTGCATAATCACATGTATGATTTTAGAAGATTCTTTGTCTTTTTTAATTGCTCTGTATAACTCTTTGAATGTGTTGTGTATATTTGTGCCTGTATAGAATATAATGCATGAAGTCCCAGCTTATAAGTAAATATGCCTTATTCTCCAGTGCTTTGCCATCATGTAGTCATTCACACATGTGCAGATTTTATGCAATAGGGAATTCATTGCAACAAGCCATTTCTGAGGTCTAGAGCTGAGCAAAATTGTAAAACCAACCAAACAACAACCTAGACACTTTTGTGATTTAAAAAATTAACTTACCTTAGGAAAAAATTGTAAGGTTATGAAACCTCATGTTAGACTTCTGGACATACCTTGTCTTCTGCATGACAAATATCAGGAAGAAATCTTCCCCTGTGGTAGTTCTGTGGCTCACCAGCCTGAAACCCAGGATTCTGGGTGTATTGGAATGGAAGACTCATAGATGAAAGTAAAATTAAATGAGTGCTTCTTACCTACACAGCCTGTGCACTACATATTTATCTCTTTCTAGGCTCTTCCTCTTTACCTCCCACCATCACTCTTGAAATTAGTAAGAATGCCTTATCTCTGCACTCTTTCCTAGATCTTGCTTTAAAAGTATACTAATGGGATACTTGAAAAAAAATTAAGATTCAGGGCCCCAAAATGTGAAGTCTTGATTGTTGTCATGAAAATATATTTCCTTCTCCACAGACTCCACAGCAGTATGAAAAGGAATATAATGATAAACGAGGAGATGGACAGTCCAGTAAATTTCATGGCTATGCCTATGATGGAATATGGGTGATTGCTAAAACACTGCAGCGGGCAATGAAATATCTCAACACTACAAACAAACACCAAAAAATTGAGGATTTTAACTACACAAACCACAAGCTTGGCAAAATTTTTCTGGATGCTATGAATGAAACCAACTTCTTTGGTGTAACGGTAAGTCCTAATCTGCTCTTATTCAATATATATTTTGTGTCAGTATCTAAAGTATTTACATTACATTCAATGGTTTGAAAGATAAAAGCAGGTGTTTATGTGCAATTATTGTACTTTGGGAAGTTTCTGCTTTCTCATATTGAATGGAAAGGAAAACTTGGGCTGCATCCTCTCTGTACCAGTTTAGCAGAGCACTGAAGCATGTGATTTGTTGAACTGGGGATTGGGACACTGTTGCAGTTTTGTGCTGTATTGCTGTTACATGCAGGCTGTAGAGTGGACCCTCTGGCCCCAGGAGAACCACTTCAAAGAAAGACAAATTCTCAGCCACTGAAAATCTGATTAATGTTGTATAATCTATGTTTGCTATGTAATTAGGGAAGCATTCAAATGTTTCTGGTTTTGTGAGTGTTTTCTTACAGAAAAATGGTCTTGTGTGTTAGCATAGTACAGTTTGACTCATATATGATTCCTCTGTTTACCTCTGTAGTAAAAGGTGAAATAGAAGTTGATAAAGAGCAGATAGGTGTGTCTGGAAAATTCAAAACATACACATTTCAGCATGTTAGGATATGTATCATGAGGTGTTAATGGAAGCAGCAAGAACTTAAGTCCAAATCTTGCAAGCTGTTTCACTTGTAAGTAATGGTACCCTAGCACTGAATAGATAGTAGCTTATTGATTTGTCTGTATTGGAACAGTGTATGTAGTGTGTGTCTTGGGGAAAATGGGGAAACAACAAGAGAAGTATTCAGCATCAGATGCATCTCTAAATCTGCGTGCAGAGTTACTAACAAACTCTAACTTTCGTGTCTTGTCTTGTAAAATAATGAAACAATTATTAAAAGATGCCACAGGACTCCTCATCGCTTTTGCAGATTCAGACTAACACGGCTACCCCTCTGATAATTATTAAAAGAGAAATTCCTGAACTTCTAGAGAATAACGAAACCATTAATCTGAAAAATTAATCCCATACGGAGTTTATGTTTATTTTAGAATTACAAATGAACAGGTGTAATGGGCAAAATCCTCAATACCTGCCATACCCCTTATGGCTTCTTGGTCCTTGGTCTGCTAGACACCAATATAGTCTTAAGTGTCCCCAAAGGTGTGTAAATTGTATGAGCTGTAGTAGACCCTAGAAGGCCATTTTAGTAGCTCAAGATTGATGAAATGCAGGTGTGTTCTTGTAACTCTCTCTTTTCCCTACTCCATGCTTTACACTGGGATACCTGGGAGGTGGAGTGTGAGGAGGCAGAAGACAGTGGGTTAATGCTAACTACACCAATCCTTCACCACCCAGAGATTTCCCCAGCTAGCCATTTCAACCATCTTTAAGTATGCTTTACGTTATTGGAGCAGCACAAAGCATCTTTTGGGGGTGGGAGGGACCAAAGATGTAGCCCAATAGATCTACAGCCAAATTCTGTTCTCAGTTATACCCCTTGAAATCTGTCTATTTCAGTGAAGCAGCTTAAGGCTTACAGCAATATAAATCCCATCAGTATATGGACCTTAAGTTATCAGAGGTCATTTGACCGCATGTGTTGTAAATTGTCAGATGTATATTGAAATTGCAGCTCCTTTTAGAGTCCCTACAGAGCAGGACTCTCCCAGTAGGATCTCTGGGAGACACTCGGCCCACCACTACACTCATCTGGGCAAGCAGCATGCTTGCCAGTTACCACTGAGCATGCTAAGTGGGTAGATATGGAATGAGGACTTTTAGGGCAACATGGGCTCTTGGTGCTGCATAGAGGTAGCAGTTCCTGCACTTATCTAAACACAGAGACTTCAAGTTTCACATGTCATTGAACAGAACTCATAGAAGTGAGGAGGCTCCTTGGGTGGACCATTCACCAGTACAGCTGAGTAACAACCTCTCATAGTCTGGGCACAAGGTAATTCTGATCACATTAGTTATTAATCTGTCACTTGAATTCAAAACAGATTGAAGTAACATAACATAAACAAAGGGCAATAGAAGATATTCGTACATCACAGAAGCCTAGACACAAGAACCTAGATGGGAATTTTAGTTGTCAGAAAAGGCCAGAGCTCAGAGTTTTTACAGCTGAAGAAGGAGCTTGATGTGGCCGTGGCTTAAGATGCATAGTGCACATTGTTATTGATTCTTGTGATTTTTACCGTAAATATCACAATATTTGATGTTTCACTTAAAGCTCCAGCTTCTATAGGCAGGTGAATATATGAGATCACATAAGAACAGCCATACTAGATCAGGCCAATAGTCCATCTAGCCTAGTGTCAAGTCTTTTGTCAGTGGCTAATGCCTGATGTTTTACTGGGAATGAACAGAATGGGACAATTATCTAGCTATCCATCTACGATTATTCAGTCCTAGCATCTGGCAGTCAGAGGCTAGAGACACCCAGAGCATGGGGTTGCGTCCCTAACTGTCTTGGCTAATAGCCACTGATGAATCTATCCTCCATGAACTTTTCTAAACCTTTTTTGAACCCAGTTATACTTAAATTATCTCAATTTTCATTTAAAATATAGCTACGTTTCTAGTGCTCATGGAAGAAAAAACTTATGAACATGATCCCTAAAGGCTCAAAAGCCGGAAGATGAATACAAAGGACTCAAAATGTATTATATATGAAAATATCATGATATTTTTGAGACATGATTTTTAAATGCATGGGGTTGGCAATACTGAGATCAGGAAAGAGATTAGAGTCAAAGGCAATAGTCAGGTATTTGAAGTGCATGGTGATGAGATCAGCAGTATCAGAGCTGGCTGGATTTCATGGGTCAGGTAAGGAGTTTGATTTTAGATATGTTAATTTTAAACTACTGATGAGACATCCAGGAAGATGTGTCAGAGAGACAAATCAACATATAGGATACCCAGAGATGTTTCAATTCTATAAACCTATGATAAAAAACATAACATTTCTAGGAATTGAGCACTTTCTCAGTACTTTAGGAGCAGATCAGGGACCGTCCTATCATCAAGGGAATAGACTTTGAGTCTGCATGTTCAATGGTCCCACCTTTTTCAGTGGGTGGAGCTCTGACATCTCCCCCCAAAACACCTGGGGGTATAGCTATGATGGCATATCAGGGGTTCTACATTGCAACAGGTGTAGTAGTCCTGTTATGTCTGGTTGCCTTGCACCTCCGCAGAGCAACAGGGTGGCCAGGAGTGCGACTGTGTTCACTGCATTTTCCCTCCTGAGGTGCTCCAGAGGTAGTACCCCTTGCTATGGGTTAGATGACAAAGTGAATATCAGGCCCGCCCTCCCTCTGTTCCATTTCCACCTCTTGTTTAATCTTGATTGCCCATCATGATAAAAATAATTTCATTACCACAGTCAAAGGAAGGTATTTAATCTGAGATGAAGAAGCATGACATGTTAATTTTTAAACTATTCTCAGAAGAGACATGGAAAAGTGAAAACTCCTCTATAAACTACATTCCCTTGGGAGGGAAGTAGGACAATGTTTCATCATCAATCATGTTGAGCATTTTTGTTGTTTTTATTTTGTCTTTTACCCCTGTGATTAATGTTGTTGTTTTTATAATATTTCATAGTGTGTTAAATTATTGTTCAATGTGGTAAGTACCTTGGTTGGGGCAATTGGTGAAGTTTTATCATTATTATTGTTATTTATTCTTCTTAAAACAGCACCTATCCCTGTAAGGTGATGCCAACTAAGGTACTTTTCAGTCTGATATTTTGATCAGTAACCGTAATGTTATATTTTGCTACAAATAAATCATAAATTTTGGCTTAGTCCGGTTTTTTCATCAGTAGTACAGAAAGATTCCACTATAGTAACAATCATGGCATTCTAGACCCTGAAATGGAAGAAGATAACTTGATCTATTTATTAAATATAGAGCTAATGGTATCCCATTATACTATCTGAGCAATGTCAGGCTTTGTCTACACAAGCACTTTTGTCAGCAAAACTTTTTGTTCAACAGTGATGTTGAAAAAACTCTGGCCAGCATAAGTTTCATCAACAAAAGTAGCCGTGTGGATAGGGCTGGTATGCCAGTGGAAGATGTTCTCCTGCCGACATAGCTACTGCCCCTTGTTGGAGGTGGTTTAATTATACCGGGAGAAGAGCTCTCTCCTACCAGCATAGAACCCTACGCAAGAGACTTTACAGTAGCACAGCTGCAGTGGTAGAACTGTGCCACGGTCAAGTCTGTAGCACAACCATGGCTTTAGTTCATGAGTGACAGCAAAAGAGGGACACAATAGAAGGGGCCTTGCAAAAAGGTCAAAACCATGAACTATGGTTCTTGTTTCCTCTCTGCAACATAAACTCTGAGTTTAAAATGTCCTTCCCACAGGTGATCTGGTTCTCTACACTGGAAAAACAAAACCTTGCTAGCAATTTGTGGATTATTTGGGTTATTTTCCTGCTTTAAGTTTATACTTGGCAATACAAAGTGGAAGACCACGAGAGAAACAGTTACAGCTCTCCGCATCTTTGCCTGAGTCAACCTGCGCACAGTTTAGAAAATGCACAATGGCCCATAAGGGCCTTTGCCACTGAGCAAAGCCAAAGCGTGCCATTCTTTGCCCATTCCTCCTTCTCTCTGTCATTTTAAAGCTGATTGAAAATTTCTTGACAATTCCCTTCTCCCTCCAGAAGAAATTGCTATTTCATCAGGAAGTTTATGTGTGTGCGCGTGCAGGCCAGAGAGAGAGACTGAGTTTTTAATCTGTTAGCGAGGGCTCTAATTTCATCTTTGAGGTGGGACATGGCTTTCCATTTGCCCAATCTGTGCCCTCATCATTGGGCTATTTTTCTCTTTCTGGCTTTCTTACATGTTTTTTAAAGGACTCAGTTTCATTCCGATGCAGAATTAAAACACATTTTGAAATCTCAAACTTTTCCACGAAACAGAATTGTTGTTTTCCAGTCAGCTCTAACTATGAGCTGCTCGGTACAGTGGAGGAGGCTGGCACAGGGGTGGGTGACCTAGCCATGGCAGTTCTACACCTGCAAAGATTTTCTGTAGTTGAGTCTTTGTTCTTTATACAACAATTGTAATATAAAAGAACCCATGGGCGTAGTTGGGTCTAAAAATCTGTTTTCTCTACCTAATATACAAAATGTGAGGCCTATCCATGTATACACCCTGTTTTGTCAGGATTCTGGTGATTTTTGAAACACAGGACAGTGAGTGCTATCAGAGGGTTCACAAAGTATTTAAAGCAATGCTACCCCATTCAAATTCTTTCCCTTTGTGCCCCACATAAATGTAGTGAAGTGAGACAAAGAGTCTGACTTTTCATTTTTGGCCAACTTTCTGTTATTGAAGTTATAGTTGATATTCTTATGAATATGTGTGACAAGCATGCCATACCGCATGGAACAAAGGATTGCATTTGGAATTTGAAAAACTTGTGTTCCTACTGCAAATGTAAATGCAAAGTAGGGTTGCCAAGTGTTCGGTTTTGAACCAGATAGTCTGGTATTTGAGCTTTCTGTTCAGGAAACAAATTGAGAAAATATAAATGAAAAAATATAAATGTCCAGTATTTTCTAAATAAGATGTAATGTAGATTGTAATGTAATGTCAGGCATGTCCATTATTTTTGTGGAAACCGTCTGCCAACCCTAATGCAAAATAGTAATATGTGCACATACCAGCATGAATGTTTTGTAGTAAACGTAATTATAAATCTGTGCAGGTCCAACTTACATTGGTGAAAGTAGATTAGGCAGTCTGTTCTATTCACGCTGTTATATATTCTTGATCTCTGTAGTATCTGAATTGCTTCCAGTAGTGTGCTAACCAACATGACTTAACATCTGTCCTTGCTTTCTGCCTCTTCCCAGGGGAAAATCATGTAGGGAATTATTGTAATGTAATATATTTTATACAAACAACAATGTGTGTTTATATAGCAAATTACTGAAGAAGTGCACATTGCACTATGAATAACATGTGCTGGGGTCTACGGTGGTTTTTAATTTCTATTCTGATTCATTCCAAAATCTTTGCTTGGCCCCTGCAAAAAATTTGTCACCTGCACAGACAAATCTTATCCTTGCAGTGGGCAGTTCCATTTTGCCAAAAGAACAAAGCTCTCAAAGGTAGTCCTAATCTTTGACCTTCAGATGTCCTAGAGCAAGATCTTTGAGTGTCTTCTAGACAAGATCCAAGATCTTAATTTGACATATTATTCAGTAGGGAGCCATATGTATGTATGTAAGCCAGAGATGTACTTTATCCTCTTGAAAGTGCTTTAGCTCTCTTTTCTTATATTTCCCAAATAGACATTTGTCTTCCGGTTGAATTGATATTGGAACTGTCTTATTGTCACAGGTAGATAACTCCTGTAAATGAAGACAGTCTAAGGCCTCTGTGCCAGAACATGTGGCCAATTAAGAAGATAGGGCAGCATCTGGGAACTATAAAAGACCAGGGAGAATCTTTGGAGAGTTTCAGACGGAGAGAGAAAGCCTGACTCATTTATTGGGAGCAGTGAAGGACTAGGGAGAATTTCTAGCTCCAAGGGTTGCAAGGCACTGATTGGAGGGTTTAGCAGGGGCTGAGATCCCAGCTATGTAGCCTGTACACAGAGAAGAACAAACAAACAATCAAACTACCCACGGACAAACACATCCCTCACCAAGTTTTTCTCCCTCCAAGCACAGACGCTGCAGCTAAAACTACTCTTTCAGAAAGTCTCCTGTGGACTACTTCTCCTTCTGGCCCTCAAGTTTGCCTAGCAAGTGACTCTTCCTCCCCTCCCCCCATGCCCTGCAGACTCCACTGCCCTGCTGGCCCCGCTATCTGGCTCCATTCTGAACAACCGGCAATCTCTGCTGCTGGGGCTCTCTAATCCCACAACATCCATGGCCCTTCTGAACCACAGTCCCATACCACAGAGGTTCAACCTTTACCTTTAAAAATTTGGGCATAAATCCTTCAGCCTAATCCTGCATTCAGATCTACTAGCGTAACATCAACAGCACTCAGTGTTGTCATAATATCCACCTTCAAGAACATCTTGTAGGATTAAGAACTTAATTGTTATGGTGATCTAATACATTTCTGTTTTTTTTTTCTTTTTGGGAGGCATTGCAATACCAAGAATGCAAGCTTTATTTGTTTTTCTTAAGAAAAATTCATGCAGCAGTGCAAGGTAAATTATAACAAAATGAAAATAACATGCATACAGTCTAGAATGCACTGTTCTGCTGCTGAATGTTCCCCTTTACCTCTTCTCATTCAATAAAATTCCTCCCAAGGCCTATAAGAATCAGAAATTGAAAGACAAAAAGCCTCAATGCCAGTAAAAAGTAGGAAATACCACGATAAAATAATCTAATTATTAAGTAATCCTATGTGTCTGAAAATATGTGATGAATTATGGCAGATGAAGTGTATAGGCCATAGCTTTAAAATGCCAATGGCACAAAAACCATTTGCCAGCAGTACAATCAATTCTATGCTTTCTTACATGCCATTGCAGTAATAAGTAGGAATAAGAGATCCTCCGGAAAAGGGCTTTATTCCGGAGGATCGGGCCAGTCTAGACGCTTTTTTCCGGCTTTTCCCCAAGCCGGAAAAAAAGCGGCGAACATGTTTATTTAAATCCCGCGGGGGATATTTAAATCCCCCGCAGATTTCCCTATTCCCACTTTCAAAATTAGCATGCCCCTTCCGAAGAAGGGGCCAGTGTAGACGTAGCTCTTGAGTTAGTTTGCCCCATTACACTTACTGTAACTCAAGAAGACTAGAACAATATTGAAATCACATCCTGTGAAACAGATACATGCCAAAGAAGAATATGTATTCCTCCTACTAAATTAATTTGGCAATGCCTTCTTTGAAGAAGCACACCTGCCTAATTCCACCTGCCCAACTCCTTGAAAAATGCTATAGTTTATCCAAAACCTTAAACATCTATCACTTGATTCTGAAGACCTATTCAAAAGGAGGCCCTGACTATGACTTTTGGATTGCAACATTTCCATCTGTTGTTACATTGTCCAAAATTTAACTTCCTTATCAGTCATAAGCACCTGATTGCATTTCTTAGATAAAGTCAGGCATATATATCCATATTAGTTGTATGTTTGGGCATTAATCATACCACTTTTTACATTCTGTGGTTATTGCTATTTAATATGTTATAATATGAAATACCAGAAATCAATAGGTCTTGCTAATGCCAATAATTTATTGAGACTCCTGTGTGCATGTCAGAACACTCCCTCTCCCCCCCCCCCCCCCCCAGCCCCAACACATCAGTCCTCTAAAGATATTGCTGAAAGGATTTAAGACTCTTTGTCTTTACTAGTGTGGCAGTAGCTATGCAATAAGCAGGTTGACAAATCTTGTGTTGAGGTAGCTTTTCAACACTTTGCAAAGAAAAAAAGATCAGTTCTCAGCTGAATATGGTTTCTCACTGTAGGCAATACAAGAAATAACTACATGTTATTGAGTCAATAGCAGTTAGAAATATATGTATTGATCCTTATTATTAGGAGCAATTTGGCAGTCCTAATGATAACACAATTGAGAACAAAATACAAGGCTATGAGAACGGCATAATGATTAAGAATATACCACCAATAGAATTTCTTATGCATATCCATGGAAATTGAACTGTTCTCCCATCCCAAGATGAATTTTACTGGAACAAGATAATTTATTTCCAAGGAGATTACAATAAAATTGCTAACTGTATTCTCGCACATGCTGAAAATAGAATATAATTGTTCTAAAATATAACACTGGAAACCTAATAATCAGGAAAGAATTACAGCTGCTTTATAAAAGACTTTCTGAATGGGCTGAGTCATATTTTATGTGCATTAAATGAACAGTCTTTTCTAGTGAATGAGCGGTTACATACATGTGTTTTAAAGTACAATTATGCCCTCTAGACTGTAAGGTTGCATTTAAACCTAAGCAATACAAAAATGGCTACACGTAGTAGCCCATGGATATTTACTTTACAGGGAAAAATAAACAATGTTAGTAATGGGCAATATTTTTTCTACAGAATATTATTCCATCCATCAATGCACTTTAATCAAAATGTAAAAGTTGCATGGGAATATATTGATATTGACAAAAGTTTTGGAGGTGAGGAATAACTTGTAGTGTTCCATTCTGATTATCATGTAAATTCATTTCAACATATATAACAAAATTAATATTGTAGATAACACGATTTATATTAATATACATTGTTAATGTCATTTAATATTTTGCTATGCCTGTGTAAAAGAAATATTTTGATATTGTTAAAACCAGTGGGGTCAACAGCCACAGGGAAAGGTGTGTGTGGCAGGGTTGGGCAGGACCAAAGGCAGTTAGCCATTAGCACTGCCCAGACTGCAATTCAAAGGGGCCGGGAGCTCCAGACCTCCTTTCTTCCCCCCGGTGGCAGGCCTAGTTGAAACAAAATGTTTTTGATGGTCCTGAATTGCATTTTTCCCTAAATTTTCCTTTTGCAGAAAATTTTTGACTTTGTGTTCTGATTTAATTTTTACTTTAGTGTCAGAATTTCCATGGAACAAAAATTCCAGTTCCTGATCAGTTCTACACAGTATTCTATACAATAGCAATGCCAAGTGATATGTAGCATTTAGGAAGCAACTCTCAACACTACCAGGGGTGCGTTTAGTGCTGCACATTGCAGCCTATGGATGCAGTTTGCAAATGATGGAGCAGGTCCTAAGCCAAGTATTTTGCTTCAGGGCCTAAGCCATGTATTTTGGAGCTCTGGAATCTTTGCCATTAAACAGAGACATATCTGAGGATGTAGAGGCAGGAGTGCGATCTTTCAGGCTTTCCTACAATTCCAAATGCAATTCCTGTGCCTTCATGTGATGGTGGTGGTGAGCAGGAAAAGGGTCAGTCTCTTCTGCTTCCCTGTAGATCTGCTATTGAAGGTAATATGTGTTTGGAATATTTTCTAGATGCCTCTGAAACTGTAACACTTGTGGTGTAGATGATAACCAGAGAGTAAGGTGCCACCTCTCTAATTGCTGGTAACTGGACCTTGTGGTCCAGCAATCAGTTTCCTCTTGCTATTGCTGTTGCTATTTTATTTTTGTAGTTCTTCCTCAGAGGTGAATTCAAGTCGATATGTAGATGATGGAAAATATCATATGGCAAGATGGTTAGAAAAGCCACATTTGAAAAAATAAGAGGCTGAAGTCCATATGTGAATATATAATGTGAATGTACTTTTGACAGTATGGACATCCATACCCAGTTATTTAATAATGTGATCTGAGGCATATACCGCTGTTGATTCAGAGAACATTTTTGGCGCAAAGCCAAATGGTCTCTTCCATTTGGTTTTCAAATGGAAATCAAAACATTTGAATTTTAGCATTCTGCTTTCTTGTCAAGAGGCTCACTACTGAAAAATATGATAGCGTCTCTAAGGAATCTGTATAATTGCACAATTATTTGAGAGACCTGTAAAAATATTAATTTGCAAACCAGCTTCATTGGAAAAACTGAAATATCATGTGTATATGAGACAATATAAGATTTATTAATACAATCTAATAACTGTTTCTTCTTCAAGTGATTGCTCATGTGCATTCCAATATAAGTGCGTGCGCACAACCTGCTCGAGCGGTCAGAAGATTTTCTCTCATCAGTACCCTGAATTAAGTTAGAGACTTTGTTGTTTTTGTTTTGTTGTTCCCCACCATGACACACCGTGCACCCATGGCAGGGCAGGTCATGCCCAGCCAACAAGTCTTTAAGCCCTGCAAAAAGTGCCATAGGTCCATGCCGTGTGATGAGCCACACTCCTCATGCTTAAAGTGCCTAGGAGAAACTCATCTCACAGAGGCGTGCAAAATCTGTAAGGCTTTTAAGCCCAGGACCAAGTGCGAATGAGAATTGCGCCTTAAAATTCTCTCTATGGAGACCGCACTCTGACCGGCACCAGCACTGGACTTGGCACCGGCCTCCCACACTGAGCCTCTTCAGTATCGCCGAGAGCTCGGCACCGCTTTCAATTGCCGGCACCACAGGAAAAGAGGAGGCACAACAGCAGTCGGTCCCTGCATAGGCTCGCGCCCTCCATGCACCCTCTAGTGGGGCATGCGGCGCCGATGAGCCCGGAGCCCGAGACTCCAAGGTCAGGCACACGCTCCCCTCAAAGAAGGGACGTCATTCCTTCCGAGGATTTTCAGGACCCCTCCACACCGGAGGTGTTGGAGGCAGTGAGGGTCCTTATTGACTCATCTCCCTCCCCTCCTTCTATCCTGGCACCTTCCAGATGGCACAGGGATGCTCGACACTGCTTCCATCCTAAGGCTCCTGAAGACCCGGTGCACGAGGGCAGGCCACATCGCTCGGGCCCTACGGCACCGCTCACGGTACTGGCTACCAATGCAGCACCGCATCCAGCAGCGTCCCAGAGCACGGCACCAGACTCGGTGCGGCACCTCTGCCTAGCACCGCATCGGTGCAGAGTGCACCGGCACCTACCTTGGTGTGCGACTCCAGCACAGGCATGCCTCCTCCACCACCTCAGCACCGAGGCAAGCTGGACTCCATGGCTCGATGCACTGTAGCTCCATAGGCACCCGGGTCCACACCACCGTGGTCCACCTTGGAGTATTCGGCCAACTCCAAGGCAGAGTCCGTCTGGTCATCTAGGGGTTCCAGGTCCCATTCATGGCACTGGTCCCATTCTCGGCACCGGTCCCGGCACCAGTACCAGCAGTAGCAGTGGACTCAGCCAATCTCGGTGCCCATGGTCCAACAAACGAGGCCTCCTCAATCTCTGGGACAGTGGCCTTTCTGAACACCCTGGGCTTACTATCAGAGCCAGGGTGTAAATCCCCCCAGACCACCCTCAGTTTCTTCGGGGCCATGAATTCCTCCATCAGCGACACCCTTGGTCAGATCCCCGTGTCAGGGCATTCCTTGCCCCCAGGCCAGTTGTCCCCAGACTCAGGAGTGTGTGCAGCTCCCGTGAGCCAACCTCCTCCTCCTGCTTCATCAGTGGTCACCTCGGACGATCCAGGATGCCCCATTCCTTCTTTTGGTGAAGCGTTGAAGGGGTCTTCATCTTCATCCCTGGATGAGGCGCTGGCTAACTCCACACCGTCCATGCCCTCCATGGATGCTAGTGCTCATCAGGACCTACTCCGTTGCCTGGCCCAAAGTTTAGGGGTTACAAGTGGAAAAGGTATCTGATGACTCGGATCCCACCATGGACATCCCCTCCAGTGTGGCCCTACCTATAAACAAAACGGTAGCCAAGATCTCCGCAAACTTGTGGCAAACTCCAGCCTCCATTCCTCCAACCGACAAGTGTGTGGAAAGGAGGTATTTTGTCCCCCAAGGGGGTAATGAACACCTCTTCTCTCACCCTCCCCCAAGGTCATTGGTGGTCCAGGCGGTTAACCAATGGGAGAAGCAAGGTCAACTGTTTACTACGCCTAAGAACAGGGAGGCCAAAAAGATTGACCTACTGGGTAGGAAAGTTTATGCCTCTGGGGGCATCCAGTATCACATAGACAACCAACAAGTCCTCTTGTCTTGCTATGCCTGCAACACCTGGACATCTATGGACAAATTTACAGAGTTGCTCCCTGGAGATGCTTTCTCGGAATACAAAGCTTTCCAGGAAGAAGGGAGAGCAATCTCCAGGGCGGCCCTCCAAGTGGCTCTCGATGTGGCTGACGCTGCCACCCGCATGATGGCCTCCGGGGTGGCTCTATGCCACAGTTCTTGGCTCCAAGGCTCTGGGGTACTGCCAGAGCTCCAAAACACCATCCAGGACCTCCCCTTCGAGGGTCCCTCACTTTTTTTGGAGCAGACAGACCAGAGGCTCCATGGCCTAAAAGATACCAGGGCTACATTCAAATCCCTGGGCCTTCACACCCCCGCGACCCAGAGGAGGTTATACTCTAATAGGAATGTTCCTAGAGGACCTCCTCAGCATCCACATCCCAACTTCACCCGGCGCAGGGGCAGGGGCATCAATGGTAGGAACAATAGCCGCTGTCCACGCCCAGCCCCAGATAACTATCAGGGGCACCCTAACGAACTCCAGGGCCCCCGACAGGGCTTTTGACGGGACCCATGAGGGCACCTTACCAGTCCCCCCTCTGATTTTCTGGAATTGCTTATCCCGTTTTCTCCAGGCCTGGCGGTCTGTTACATTGGACTGATGGGTACTAGAGATAATAGAAAGGGGCTATGTAATCCCTTTCCACTCACTCCCTCCTTCCCATCCCCCTACCCCTTCCCTTTTCAGGGACCCCTCTCACAAGCCTCTGTTACAGGAGGAAGTTCATCATCCTCTCACCCTAGGGACGGGGAACGAGTTCCCCTCGAATTTCAAAACAGGGAATTTTATTTCCACTACTTTCTAGTTCCAAAAGCAAAGGGGGGCCTCCACCCAATCCTGGACCTCAGAGCCCTAAATCTTTTCATCATCAAGTCAAAATTCAAAATGGTGACTCTGGCAACCATAATTCCTTCCCTAGCCCCCAGAGACTGGTACGCTGCCCTTGATTTAAAAGACGCTCACTTTCATTTTTCAATTGCCCCTTTCCATCGAAGGTTCCCATGATTCACTGTGGGCCAGGACCACTACCAATTCAGGGCCCTTCCTTTTGGTATTTCTGTGGCCTCTCGCGTTTTCACCAAATGCATGGCAGTGGTGGCTGCCGAACTCCTTCCCCACCTGAGGGGCAAGCCTGTCCTCATCCTGTCAGACAACACAACAGTGGTGGCGTATATAAACAAGCAGGGCGGGGCTTGATCTCCTCGCCTGTGCTCAGAGGCGATCCACCTGTGGGAACTCTGCAGCGGGGTGGATATCCACCCGATGGTATCGTATCTCCCAGGCTCCCAGAACGTTCTGGCGGACAGGCTGAGCAGGTCGTTTGCAAACCATGAGTGGTCCCTGCATTGGGATGTTGCCCAAGCCATCTTCCACGTGTGGGGATTTCCCCACTTGGACCTGTTCGCCACAGGGAAGAACCCGAAGTGCCCCCACTACTGCTCCCTCATGGGACAGGGATGGGGTTCCTTAGGGGATGCTTTCCTCCTCCACTGGTTTCAGGGCCTGCTGTATGCCTTCCCGCCCTTCTCACTGGTTCACAGGGTCTTGCTGAAAGTGCAGGAGTTCAGGGCATCATTAATCCTAATTGCCTCAGTGTGGCCCAGGCAACCCTCCTCAACCTCTCATGCGAGAGGCCCATAACCCTCCCTCTAATCCCAGACCTGATAGCTCAGGACTCGGGCAGGCTTCACCACCCAGACCTGCAGTTCCTCCACTTGACAGCGTGGAAGTTCCGTGGATAACGGTAGAGGAGCTCCAGTGCTCTCATAGAGTTCAGGAAGTCCTACTGGGTAGCAGAAAACCTTCCACTAGAATCACGTACATTGCTAAGTGGAAGCGGTTTTGCTGTTGGGCTTCTCAGAAGGGGGTTAACCCAAGGTGGGCACCAGTCCCCCGATCCTGGATTACCTGTTGGACCTTAGGCTCCATATCTCTCTTCCTCCTCCATTAAGGTCCACCTAGTGGCCATCTCAGCTTTTCACCCAGGGGAAGGGGGGAAAACGCTATTTGCCAACCCAATGGTCAACAGGTTCCTAAAAGGAATGGACAGACTCTATCTGCATGTCCAGCATCCCATTCCCCAGTGGGACCTGAAGTTGGTCCTATCCAAGTTTATGAGGCCCCCATACGAACCGTTAGCCATGTGCTCCCTCCTTCACCTATCTTATAAGGTATCCCTCCTGGTGGCAATCACATCCATGAGGTGGGTGTCTGAGCTTAGGGCGCTGATGTCAGATCCCCCCTACGCAGTGTTTTTTAAGGACAAGGTTTGGCTCCACTCTCACCCAGCCTTTCTGCTGAAGGTGGTTTCTGCATTCCACACTTCCCAGGACATTTTTCTACCAGTCTTTTACCCAAAACCACACACATCTGGAAAAGAGCAGGCTCTACACATGTTTGACATCCGAAGGGCGTTAGCTTTTTATTTATACAGGACCAAACCGTTCTGAAAATCACCACAACTTTTTGTAGCCATTGCGGAACGCATGAGAGGCCAACCCGTATCCACTCAGCAAATTGCCTCTTGGATAACCACCTGTATCAGGGAGTGCTACTCCTTAGTGGGCATCTCAGCCCCAACCCTTAGAGCACACTCCACGAGAGCTGTAACAGCTTCCACTGCTTTCACAGTGCAGGTTCCCATTCTGGACATCTGCAGGGCTGCCACATGGTCCTAGGTCCACACGTTTGCCAACCACTATGCACTATCACATCAGGCCAGAGAGGACACTGCCCTAGGTAGGGTGGTCTTCAATTCCTCCGTAGTCTCAACATCCGGCCCTCCGCCTAGTTAGGTTCTGCTTTGGAATCCCCTATATTTGAATGCACATGAGCAATCACTTGAAGAAGAAAGAATGGTTACTTACCTTGTAACTGTGATTCTTCCAGATGTGTTGCTCATGTCCATTCCAAATCCCTACCCACCACCCTTTATCCGGAATATGCCAGTAAGAAGGAACAGAGTGGGTGAGGGGGCTAGCAGGGGTATATATGGGCCAATATACCAGCGCCACTCCAGGGGGCTCCCCTGCTAACCCTAAAGGTAATGCTGAGGGAAAATCCTCCAACGGTGTTTGCACACTATGCGCACACACTTATATTGGAATGGACATGAGCAACACATCTCGAAGAATCACAGTTACGAGGTAAGTAACCGTTGTTTTCCTTTGTCAAAAGATGAGCATGCACACAATGGATGTGCACTGGTGGTAGAAAAGAAAACTGAGTAAATTAGGCTGATATACCGATTTACACTGCATAAAACAACAAAAGATGGAATTTCATGGGTACAAGTCAGAATTAAACTAACTGAAATGCATAGTGCACCATTTCTATACCAATGACAAAAACCCTGAAAATGTAGAAATATTCATATGAAGCAAAATGTAACAGAAGCATAATGAGAATTAATAAGATCTGCCATTTCACCCTAGAACATTTTAAGTGTATCAGTTTAAGCGCCAAGAAGAAGGAAGAAAAATGGTTTTCAGTTAATTTATAAAGATTAAAGACTGCAGCAATATTGCTACCACTCCTTGAATAAAATAACTCATGGCTGAATGATGATCTTATTTCTGATAGAGACAGAGTGGGTGAGGTAATATCTTTTAATGGACCAGGCTCTGTTTGGTGAGGCTAACTTCCCCTTACAGAGAGCTCTTCTTTAGTTCTGTGGGGACCTAGAGAAAGGTTCTACACAGCTTGAAAGCTTGTCTTCCTCCAACATATGTCAGTCCATTAAAAGATATTACCCCACACACATGCACACGCCCTTCTTTCATATCCTGAGACTTACATGGACACAACAATGCTGCAAATATCTTTTTCCAGTAAATTCGCGGGGGGGGGGGGGAGGAAGGAGGACGGGACGGGACAGGCCAAAAGGGATCGTTATGACCTTCTAGTATGACCTTTCTAGTATAACCTTTTGTATTATACAGGCCATAAAATTTTACATGGTAATTCCTGAATCAAGACTCACAGCTTCTGAATGAACTAGTGTGTACTTTTTAGAAAGATTTCCAGTTTTGATTTAAATGATTAAGAATTCATCATTTCCCTTGTTAAGGTCTTCTATTGGTTAATTATACCTGCAGTTACAATTTGTGCCTTATATCCAGTAGCTAAAGGGCATAGTGGCCATTTTCCCATCCAGGCTAGGTGACCCTTGAATCTGTGGCCACTTTCCCCTCTAGGCTAGGTGACCCTTCAAATTATGCACTTAAATGATTACTGAGGCCTAATTGAGAGACACATATGTAACTAAGAGAGTCATATGATCCTGCAAAATCTTTATTACTGGTGATGTAGTGTGAGAAAGAAAGGACACGACTTCTGTTTCAGGCCCAATGGGAATTTTCAGCTCCATGGTGATCAGACTGGAACAGAAAAGTGACAGTTTTACAGTGCTCTACTCCCACCAGCTCATCCACTTCTGGCAGCAGCTTGCCATCCTTTGGTCACTTTCAGCTATTCCTCTAAATTGAGATCTATTTAATATTAACGAGTTAGGGTTCGATCATGCATTTAAGGCACCTCTTTACCCTGGGAAACTGCAGAGATGCACCATTATTATTACCTCTGACTCTTTTATTTGGTCCTTTCCAGGCAAATACATTACAAGAACAACATAGGGACAGACATAAACCAAATTAAATGAATTGTAGCTAGTATCAAGTAGCTGATACTACTGGTGGTGGTGTCAGAAAGAGAAACAGCAAAACTAGTTCCATTGACAGTCCATATACTGTGTCACAAGAATTTATTCTAGACCTTAAATTTGGTCTTGAACAATTGGAGGAGAACATCAGAAGAGAGATGCTACTGAGCTACGTAAAGAACCCAAAATGTAATCAGAGAATTTAAGACTTGACTGATTTCTGTCATGGCTTTCATCAATTTGGAGCCAAGGTGCACATCCAGTTTCACACCACTGGATGGGAGGCATGAAATAGAGTTCTCAACGGCTGTTCTTTGAGCAAACCAATTTGATATTTCTATAGGCAAGGTATTTTAAATAATCAAGATGCACCTCCATTCACAAAACTGGTTCCGAAACCTGAGACATTCTTTTTAGGTGACAAATATGAGGAATTGTCCCAGATTGAGATGTCATTAGAGGACATTTTTGAACAAATTGATAAACTAAACAGTAACAAGTCATCAGGGCCAGATGACATTCACCCAAGAGTTCTGAAAGAACTCAAATGTGAAATTGTGGAACTAATAACTGTTGTTTGTAACCTATCCATATTCATCATGTTCATAAATGATCTGGGAAAAGGGGTAAACAGTGAAGAAGCAAAATCTGCTGATGATCCAAAACTGCTCAAGCTAGTAAAAAATCAAAAGCAGACTGTGAAGAGCTTCAAAAGGGTCCCACTTGACTAGGTGACTGGGCAACAAAATAGCAAATTAGTTTTAATGTTGATAAATGCACAGTAATGCATATTGGTAAACATCCCAACTATGGGATTTCCCACACTTATGGGGAATAAATTAGTTATTACCACTCAAGAGAGATCTTGGAATCATTGTGGACAGTTCTCTCAAAATAGGCATTCTATGTGCATCTGCACTCAAAAAATGAAACAGACTATTAAGAATTATTAAAAAGGAATAGAGAGTAAGTCTTATTTCCTCTGTATAAACCCATGGTATGCCCGCATCTTGAATACTACATATAGATGTGTTTGCCTCATCTTAAAAAAAAGTTATCTTGGCTTTGGAAAAAGTTCAGAAAAAGGCAATAAAAATTATTAGGTTTGGAACGGCTGCCGTATGAAGAGAGATTAAAAAGACGGGGACTTTTCATCTTAGAAAATAGGAGACTAAGGGAAAAATGATAGAGGTCTATAAAATCATGGTTGGTGTGGAGATGGTAAATAAAGAAAAGTGACTTACCTGTCCCCATAATACAAGAACTAGGGGTCACCAGATGAAATTACTAGGTAGTAGGTTTAAAACAAACAAAAGGAAGTACTTTTTCATGCAATGCACTGTCAACTCATGAACTCCTTGCCAGAGAATGTTGTGAAGGCCAGGACTTTAACAGGGTTCAAAAAGGAGCTAGATAATTTCATGGTCCATCAATGGCTATTAGCCAGAATGAATAGGAATGGTGTCCCTAGCCTCTGTTTGTCAGAGAATGGGAATGGGTAATGTGGGAGGGTTCACTTGATTATTACTTGTTCTGTTTGTTCCCTCTTGGGCCACCTAAGAGGATACTGGGCTAGATGGATCTTTGGTCTGATCCAGTATGGCCATTCTGAGGTTCTTATGTTCTTAAAGAATTGTAGTCTGAAACAAAGAGATTACAGCAGTGGGTATTCAAATATATATCCATATAACCCTAACATAGACAATAGGGTTACGTATAGGAGTCAATTGTGTTCCTAATATATATTGATGGTAGAGAATTTGAACTCCTTCTACAGTTTATGACACACTGTATCAGTTGAAAGGTCATTTGTGAAACACTCACTGTGATAGCAATCTAATATCTATTCATCCTTTGGGGTGCAGAATGTACTGGTAAAAGGGTATTAAATGAGGAATGAAGTTAATTTAAGTCTAATTTTGAGTTTTGTATTGAAGTCCATTAACATTTTTAGAAGAATGAATGGAGACTTGAAATTTAATCTGCCAGCCAGAGGGCTAAATTACGGCAGTGTGTAGAGTATTTGTCTTTGTTCCATGAAGAAGCCAGACTATCCAAATGGTGGAATTAATGCAGACACTGTAGGGGATATGTATCTTTTCCTATGATAATTCTGACTAGTTCATTTTTAAAAAATGTTTCTAACGTTTCTTACTCTTTTATTTGTTTTATCTGATTTATGTGATACTGTAAATGTTCACACTCGGACCATTTTCTGGCCTTATTCCATGTCTGGAACTCTTATGGACAATAGCGGGGGAAGGGGAGCAGTGTGCAATCCTAAATATTTTAATTCTCTGTGATTATAATCCTAGGCAGGCTGCAAAGATGTGCGCATTTATTTATGAAGGGTATGTCTTTATGTTTTTGTGTTATTTACGATGGTGCAAGTTGACATGGTTACAGTTGAGAGGCAAGAAAGTAAGATATCTGATGTTTCTTTTTTTATGTCAAGCAGAAAGCAAGGTGCAGACTATTCTGCAGCACAGTGGTGCTAAATTCCACCATAGTAGCTCCTAAATTGTTTACCAATATTAATTTAAATCATTACCATGAAATAGACTTCACTTCCACCACTTTGCAACCTGCCCCCAAGATCTCTCACAGCTGTGGTTTTTAATTGAAAATACTCACAGACATAAAATTCACTGATTACTTCTACACTGATTATTTCTGGAGCTAGCTTTTGGCTAGGTTCTCCTGGCAACCCTATTCCCAAGTTCCAGCTCCCACAATGCTATCCAAAATGAAAATGCCTGCTGAGTGATGCAGCAAAACTACAAATTCTGTGGGATAAATGCTAAATGCTAAATTTCACAGCATATTGAAAATGTATCTGTAAAACTGCAGAATACGCAAAACCCTAGAATAGAAGCAGATGGAAGTAATTAGGACTGAGGTGATGTACAGGACTTCAGCTGATAATGCTAGCTAATAGGTATTATTTTATGCATGGCAGCAACCACTACAGGTAAGGTTGTATAAGTAATTCTATTTTAAGCCTCTATGTTATGTCATTCATAACATTTCCAGATTTTTCTTTTCAGACAGAAAATTTTGAGGAGTGGTCTCTGTCTAAACATTATTTGATGTACGGGAAAGGCTTCTTTTTTTAAAAAAAAAAAAAGAAAAATGGTTCAGTTTTGACATACTACAATGGTAATTGAAATAACTGTTAAAAAATGCTCTGCCTTTGTTTTAGAGAAACAATAGTGAAAATGGCTAGTTGTATAAAACTAGCCCTAGTGAAAAATACTTTTGAGTATTCTGATTAACTTGATTTTGAGATGGTTCATTTAATTTGGAGTTTTAGTTTTGACCGCATGAAACTTTTTATTTGAACATACGATGCTCATTATGGAGGTTTTTGTGATTTTGAAGGGCTTTTTTGGGAAAAAATGCAAAGTGCGCTACTGAGAACAGCTGCACTGTATGTCCATGCATCGTTAACATAGCTGTACTGGTGAAAGTGTACTAAAGATTCAGAGGAACTGATGAGAGGGCAAAGTTATTGAAGGAGAGCAAGGAGTCTCTGGGGATCTTGTAACATAAAAAGTGATTAGGAAGGGATGCTATTCTTACTTTCTCATGTAATACTCGTAGGCAAAAACTAGGGGTTAGTGTTAACGTCAGGATGTTACAATTATCACCAAATATTATTGACCCTGAAAAATAAAAGTTAAGATTGAACTAAAAAGAAGACCAAATGTATTAATGTGTGGAAATGTACGGTTAGGACATTCACACAACAATAATTGTGCTCTGTAGTGATGTTATGAATTAATCATATGATTCTGATTAAAGTATTTCAGTGCTAGTTTCATTTAATCCCCTCTCGTACTGCCATCATCTTATGCTCTGTCTAGTGAGAATAAAGCCAGCAACTATCTTTGTTAAAACATCTTATGACTCTAGTGTATTCCCTTGAAATCCTTGGGGGATGTGATGGTGAGGGATGCCTCTGCCCTGCTGAGGCAAACCCGCCCCACACTGAGCTGGCGGTTGCACTCGTGCTCCTTGGCGCCTGCCGGGGAACCTGGCGGGTCTGTGCTTCCTGCACAGCCACCGCGGGTCAACCCATCTCCGTGGGTGGGGCCAGGGGCGCAGGCCGGCACGCTGACATGGGGATGCGGGCTGGCGTGCTGACATCAGGGGCACGCCGGCTAGCCGATACCGACGTAAGAGGGCGGGCTGACACCAACGTGAGGGATGGCTTAAAAAGGGGGAGAGAGTCCAGGTAAGAGGGAGGGAGCTAGGAGAGATGGACGGAGAATCGGGGGTTATGAAGGAGCCCAGGGCAGGGGCTGGATGACAGCCCAGCGAGCCTGAGGGTTTCGGAGGAGAGTCCCCCGCCGACTGAACAAGTGCAGGCATACCTGTTCTTAGGGCCCTGGGCTGGGGCCCATGAGTGAGGATGGGCCCGGTCCCCCCTACCGCCCTTCCCCCATCAGGGCGGTCACGCATAGGACGTATAGTGCTCGGCGCCCAAGGGGACCATTACTCTGAAGCTAAGAGCCCATGGATACCCGTCGCCGAGGGCGGCGACGCAGGACAAGGGGGTACCCCGCCCCATCTTGGACTGGGTTGCGGGGTCTGCACCTCAACAGGGGAGTACATGTTTTTCTCAAGGTACCCACCCAACTGTGGGTCAAGAATGACTTCATTCCCATTAGGAACAATGGATAATGGAGCCATTTTGAAAGAGGACAGTTGAACATGAAATTTTATGTAGTAGAATGTTAATTGTCAGTTCCTGCTGAAGATGAAATTTTTGGTGTTCTTCATAACAAGATACTATTAAGTATTTTTTAGAAACCCAAAAACCGAACCCAAAAATCTTCAAATGTGGTGAATAAGGAAGATTTTCTTGAATTTTAATTACCCAGGAAATTTCAAACATCTGTGTTTCTCTAGTATTGAAAAAATAGAGGACAAACAAATGGTCTGATACCAATGGTTAAATTCGTAAAGGTCTCATTTTATGTAATTAATTTTAATTTTATATGTGAGCAAGTAGACGAGTCTCTGCTTTATGTGAAAAATGCAGTGTTAACGATAGCACACCAAATAGCTTTTCCATAATATAAATGTTTGTATAATATAATTTTTCTACAACGTTAGTCTAACAGCCTGTAATGTTGAACTCTGATGGGCGTGGTAGACAGAATCTGTGAAAGTCACTTATATTAAATGCGGTAAACTATATTTGTACAGAATGTTGCAAGATAACTAGATGATTTAGAGAAACAGTGAGAATTTGTTGGCATGTAGAAACCATTTAATTTCAAAGCTAAGTTTGCTTTGAAGTAGGGCTGTCAAGCTATTAAAAACATCAGTCCTGATTAATCATGCAGTTAAAATATTGTGCTGTTAAAAGAATAGCATTTATTTCAATATATCTGGATGTTTTCTACATTTTCAAATATATTGATTTCTATTTCAACACAGAATACAAAGTGTACATTGCTTGCTTTATATTTATTTTTATTACAAATATTTACACTATAAAAAGCAAAAGTCATGGTATTTTTCAGTTCCTCCATTATAATTTCTATACAGTACTGCAATCTCTTTATCTTGAAAGTTGCATTTAAAAATGTAGAATTATGTGAAAAAACTACCGTCAAAAATAAAAATTTAAAGCTTTAGAACGGGGTGGGGAGTCTAAGGCCCAGGGGCTGGATGTGGCTTGCCTCGATCTGGCCCCCAAGAATTTTCTTTCCCCTTCTCTGTTGGGGACCACTTCAGTGAGAGGTGGTTGGATTTTTTTTTTTTGCACTTCTCACTTGTGTGCAGTCCCCAACTGATTTTTCTATGGATCAGCAGCCCCCAATCCAAAAATGTTTCCCCATCCCTGCTTTAGAACCTATAGATCTACTTAGTTCTACTTCTTGTTCAACCAGGCACTCCGACAAACAACTTTGTTTACAATTGCAAGAGATACCGGTCATAGTGTCACCAGAAAGTGATAAAAGGCATTCATATAGCGTTGTCATAGCTGGTGTCACAAGATACCTGTATGCCAGATGCACAAAAGATTCATATGTCCCTTCATGTTTCAGCCACCATTCCAGAGGACATTTCCATGTGATGCGTGTTTATTTTCATCATGTGAGTTAGATGCTACCAACAGAAGGGCGATTTTCTTTTTTTGGTGGTTTGGCTTGTGTAGTTTCTGCATTACTGTATTACTCCTTTAAGACATTTGAAAGCATGCTTCACACCTCACCCCTCTCAGATTTTGGAAGACATTTCAGGTTCTTAAATTTGGGGTTGAATGCTCTATTTAGCTTTAGAAATCTCACTTTGGTACCTTCTTTGTTTTTTGTCAAATCTGCAATGAAACTGTTCTTAAAATGAACAACATGTGCTGGGTCATCATCTGAGACTATGCAAATAACATGAAATATATGGCAGAATGGGAGTAAAACAGAACAGAAGACATACAATTCTTCAGCAAGCAATTCAGTCACAAATTTAATTATCTTTATATTTTAATGAGTGTCATCAGCATGGAAGCATGTCCTCTGCAATAGTTGTTGACACATGAAAGACCATGTGAATCTTTAGCATAGCTAGCATGTAAACACCTTCCAATGCTGGCAACAAAAGTGCCATGTAAACTGCCTGTTGTCACTTTCAGGTGAGATTGTAAACAAGAAGTGGGCAGCTTTATCAATATAAACAAACTTGTTTGTCTTCACAATTTGCTGAACAAGAAGGAGGACTGAGTAGACTTTATGACTCTACCATTTTATATTGTTTTGGTTTTGATCGCAGTTATGTAACCAAAACAGAACTTTGGAAAAAACACCTATGAGTAACATCATAGCGTTTAATGACTCTGAGTGGATGTGCAACCAAAGCCTCTGCATTGCATTTCTCTTTCTCTTTCTCTCTCTCTCTCTCTCTCCCTGAGGGTTGTGTCTCTGTCTGCCTGTATGTCCATTTTTTTTAAAGAACTCATAAACAGTAAGAGCTAGGGCTGCCAAATTTGGTATGCAGCTTCCTCGTTTCCTAATTTAAAACAAGATCAGGCTTTGGTGGTGCCAGAACACCCAGAAGCCCCAGGAAATGGAGGGGCTGCTGTTCAGAGGGACATGATATTGAGAGTGGCCACTGGGGGCAGCGAGCCTGCACAGGAGCGCTATCCTCCAGAATGTCCACTGTGGGCAGCCATTCTACCAAGGGAGTAGCCAGCAAGGCTGGGACTCTGCCATCTTGCCTCCCAGAAAACTGGGTAAGTAGCCACCCTTCCCAAACTCTTTTACCAATTCCTCCTGGCCCTTGACCATACCAATGGAGAAAGGCCCTGGTAACTGGGGAGGGGCCTGGAGAAAGAAAAAAGGCCCCTGGTGGCTGGGGAGGGGCCTGGAGGGAGAGAAAAGGTCCTTGGTGGCTATGGAGGGGACTAGGGAGAGAGAAAAGGCCCCTGGTGGCTGGGGGAAAGACTGAAGGCGGCGGAGAGAATATGGCCCTGATGGCTGGGGGAAGACTGGGGTGGAGGGAAAATGCCCCTGGTGATCGGTGCAGGCTGAGGACAGAGAAGAGGTTCATGCTGAATGGGACCCCCCCACACACTCTGAGTCCCACCTCACCCCCCAACCCACATTCTTGCAACCCTCACACCCAGCTTCCTGCACTGCCCCCTTCACATCCTGAAGGCCCTGCCCTGACTCTTGCCCCACCCCCCATGCACACACTGCCAACTCTCTGCCGTGAAGGACTCAGGCAAGGCCAGATATGTGTCCTTATATTAATAAAATCACTTTATTTATTATTAATTCCAGTGCAAATAATTGTTACCGGGGGCAGAGGGAAGACAACAGCTGTGCATATTTCTTTTTCATTGATAAAGGGCTTATGAGATTGCTTTGTGTAAAATGTTATGAAGAGTAACATGGATTTATCTGGAGTTTTGATGCTGTGCACCTGGGTGCTGTGGCAAATTTCAATGACTGAGCCTTCCCAGAGCCGAGTTGTTTTCTGTGTCTATGGTACTCTGCTGTTTGTTATTACCCTAACTCTGTGCCTTGCTGTGGGAGGCCAGAGTTTCTGGTTCTGCAGGACATAGTGGGATATCCCAGAGGGTAGGATCAGTGGTATGATCACTCATCCGGTGATACTCCCAAGGGGATCTCTGTGTTCCAAACCATCACATCTGAGTCAATATCACTAAAGATTTATTGGACTGTAATGACAGTGAAATAAATGCAATGTAAAAAGAATGAAAAAATCCTTACAACTATCTATAAAGTTGTAGCATTTATTTTGTTATTGCTTTATTTGTATGTAGAAATTGAATGGAATAATGTGTCATGGTGCAAGTATAGAACGGGACAGGGTTCAGATAGGTTTTTGTTTTAATTTGTGAATGCTTACCACTATGACCTTAATACTCTCTGAACATATTCTGTATGGAATTTCATAGGAAGATAGAAGACAATGGTTTTAATGCAATTAAACTGTCAGGACAGTTCTCTTCAAGAAATATCAGTAAATGTCCTTGAAGAGATTGTCGTTTCAGAAAGCTGTTATTCAATTCATAGTATAGCAAGAACACAAGCAGCTTCCCTTGTTTAAGAAAACAATTTTCCCAGAGGAAAATATCACTCATTTGTAATATCATCATGTTCTTTATAGATTCTTATCATAGTATCTGAATGCCTTTTCTTAGTATCTTGAATGACATGACTAACCTCCGCTAGATGTGATTTGTTCTTTCACTACCCTCTCCCCAGGGGGAGAATTGTGAGTGTACAGGAGTGTTTTTATTTGATAGGTTTCTTTTGGTACATGATGCCAGGTATTTATTAGAGAATACCAGACAAAGAGATGCACCTTGCACTTGAAGCTGAAAGTGGTGAGGTTTATGATGGTCTTTGCTTCCTGTGCAAGTTTATTTCAGTGTCTCGGACCAGCCCTTGTGAAATCTCTGTCTTCTGCACAAGCTTTATCCATCTGGCAGGAACTTTATCCAAGTTCCCTGTGGCTGAAAAGCAGAGCTGTCAACCATTGTCTTTACCCTGGAGCTTCAGGCAATTGTCTAGAGATGCTGGGCCCAGGACACTGAATGCCAAGTGAAATATATGGCAGAATGGGAGTAAAACAGAACAGAAGACATACAATTCAATCTCACTAACCTTTTTACTGTTACCAGCCCTTGACATGCCCTTACCTCTGGGGTATTTTAAAACTCCTTTTTCATTATTCAATTTACTTGTTTTCTAAGTAAGTTTTTGGTTAATCTGGATTGCTTAAAATGAATGTTCCTCTAATGCCAGTGACCAATAACTGTTATTTTTTACTTTCTTTAAAATTTTGTAGCACTATACATTAATTCAGTATCTGCCCAAGCCACAGTGGATTCAATATGACTTGTGTTAGGTTGGATTTTTTTACTGGGATCTCATTATTATAAGAGTATCTCTCACATGACACAATCAAGAAGAAAAAAATATATAGGGTGAGGCTTCATGAGAGACTTGCACTTTTCCAAAGTCTGCTGTGCAGCTTTCCTGAACCTTGGGTTTAGGTATGATGCAGAAAAAGTGTGCTATGGATCTGCTACTTACTTTACCTTTCCAAGTGAGTGAGTGGAACCTTTGCTTTGCCTCCTGCAAAGCTAGCGCAAATGAGCCACTGGGAATGATGGGGTAGGATAATAATTTGCTGTGTTAGAGTTTACATTGTTGCTATTGCTAGTGCAGCTCCAGCCTTCCCTGAAAATGGTAAAAAAAAATGTGCAAGTGTAGACACACACAATTGGCAAGGCCATTACATTGGTTCACACTCAGCTCACATTCTGGAACTTTTCTTCACAGCCATATCAGCAAGAAATGTTTGTAATAAAATAAAGAAAAGAGCAGCTTAGATTCTGCAGTACACTTATACTGCTATGTAAATAATGCAAGTATGTGGCGATAGCCGCATTATCACAATATATCAATTGGGCCCTGCTAGTAACCAACCAACAGGAAATTATTTTGGTGCTCTTCAGTAGGGCTAACTGCTCTTGTGTCCACACACCAATTACACTGCCTGCCTTCCTAGAAACAAATCAGGATTAACTTGCATCTCAGAAGTGTATTTACTTTGTTGGTAGATGCCTAGTTTCAGACTTTTTTTCACTCCTTTTATTTTTTTTCTGGGCTAGTTTTTCGCTGAAGCTTTATTCTGAAGGATTAAACAAGAGAGAGAGTTAGACTTATTCAGAAGTTCTTTCCATGCACTTAGATCAGCAGTTAAGAAGTCAAATGATACTATATTTCTCTCAACTGAATCTACCAATATAGGAGCACATTTCAAAAGAGGAAACTGGAAGAAAATGAGACCTCTCAGGAACAACTCAACATTGTACGTATTTGTGCCAGAAGCTGTAATAGTGCCTAATTGGGTCTCCCTATTGTTGTTGGGAGTTTTTTTGTTTAGTGTTTTGGTTTGGGGTTTGGTTTTTCTTGAGACGGTGCATAACTTTCTATAATTCTACGAGAACCTAGGTGGGGTTCTCAGGTTATTTTGGAGGTTTGTTGCATCAATAGCAGATCATTTTTCTTAGTAGTTAAATGACCTTTTATATTGCCATCAGGCTGAAACCCTCAGTAAATGGTAAACTACCAGCCCTCACCTGGCCTCATGTAGAGCAAATTCAATATTCAGATTCTTCTCTTGAGGCAGAGCCCATGGTCACATCCTTAGAGGTAATTTATGGGATTGGAGGTATCTCATCACATGTCACCTTTGCATTAACAGTTGAGCTCTTTGGAAGTGGGGCTGCCTATATTCAACAGCTGTTTCGAAAGTGAAAGTACGTGCTGGGATGCGTTAGTTTGAACCAAACCCCTTGGTTCGAACTAACGTTACTCCTCAAAAAATATTTTTTGAGGAGTAACATAAGGTCGAACTAAGGGGTTTGGTTTGAACTAACGCATTCCGGTGCGCACTTTCACTTTCGAAACACTGTTCAGCAGAGTAACTCGCTGGCAAGATCGTGCTAATGAAGCGTGGGATATTTAAATCCCCACTTTATTAGCAATTTCGGTCACCTTCATTTGCATCCCTAGTTCAAACTAGGGAGCAAATGTAGATGTAACCCCTACAGACTAACATGGCTACCACTCTGGAACCTTTAGCCATCAGTAGATGGAAAAAGTGGATTTGTCTGTGGCTGTTACCTGATCTTTTTATAGCAGCTGGGAGTCCAATATGATTCAACAAAAGATGGAAATGCACTCACCTAGATCAACGGAATAGAAATTACCCCCTGCTGCCTCTACCAATTGTTCCTCCCTGCCAGCCAGCCACCTTTGGGGACTTACCTGGATCGAATCTTAGTCATCTAGCCATTATCCATGCCCCAATTCCTCCAACTCTCTGATTAATACAACTGACAGCTCCTGCTCACTCAGGGTACGTCTACAGTACAGCGTTAATTCGAGTTAACTTAATTTGAAATAGTTCATTCGAATTAAGCTAATTCGAATTAATGCATCTACACACAAAACCTATTTCGAAATAGCGTGTCCACACTGAGTGGATCCTGAACCGAAGCTAAGGCTGGCCGGAACCAGTGCCGGCAGGGCATCAGGTTAGGACTTAGTGTGTGGGGCTGCTGCCTGAGGCTAACTGAGCTCCATGCTTAAAGGGACCCTACCCCCACCCCAGACAGAAAGTTCTCAGGGTTCCCTGCTTGCTTGTGTACCTCGATGAGGGACAGCAAAGCAGTCCTGTCTTGGAGTGCCCTGAGTGTCCGCACACGGGACACCACATCACTCGGCCACATGGAGCCAGAGCTGCCCCTGGGCACGCCGATGCATCTCGTGGGGTCGTTGCCACCAGCCCGGCTGCGCTTGCTGAGGCTTCCATCCGGGGGGGTCCATTGAGGGGCTGTCAGGATCCAGGAGGCCGTACAGGGGAGCGTCCACCCTGAGGAGCCCTCAGAGCCACCCCGGTCCTCCCCACCGGGGGCTCGTGCCCCATTCCTCCCTCACATCCTTCCACTTACCCCTCCCTAACCCCCCTTCCTGACGTCAAACAAAAGACACTTATGTTCAAAAACAGAAACTGGGGGTGTGTCTAGACTACAGGGTTTTGTCGACAAAAGTGGACTTTTGTCAACAAAACTATACCTGCGTCCACACTACCGCTGAGTTCTGTCAACATAACGTCGACAGAACTCAGCAGTTTTGTCGACGCTGGTAAACCTCATTTTACGAGGCATAACGCCTTCTGTCGACAGAAGGTGTTATTGCATGTAAACTGTCCTCTCGGGAGACTGGGAAAAGGAGGTGGGAGAGGGGAAGAGAGAGGGTGGGAGAGGGGAGGGGGAAACCTGGGAGGAGGGAGCTCGAAGGGCGAAGCAAGGGGAAGAAGGGGGAGGGGAAGCTCAGGGCCCAGGGTTGGGGGGTCTCGCCAGACCAACTTGATTTTCATGCAAACCTGCTCCTGGGTTCACATGTGGCCTTTGGTGGCCAGGCTGGCAGCTATCCTGCCATAGACGGCCACGTTCCTCCAGCTAGTGCGGAGATCATGGACATTGGGGGCATCCCCCCCCAAACCTGAAGAAGGTCCATGATCTCCACTCTGGACCAGGAAGGCGCCCGCCTTCTCCAGCCCCTGTCAGGCTCCTGGGAGCTGGCAGACTGCTCCTGGGGAGTGGTGGAGGGCTGACAGCCAGTGGCTTGCTGGCTCATGTTTTGGGACCTCTGGGTCAGGGGTCCTGGTGGCCACTGCTGGCTCTGGGCTGGCAGGCTTGGAGCTGGCACAGGCACTGTGACCAGGGTCTACCTCTTTAATGGCTCCGAGGCTGGGGGAGAGGAGAGGAAGTTTTCCTGGTTGTGCCCAGAGTGGCCACCAGGGCTCCCTGGGAAGGGCTGGAGGCCCCCTATTTCGAATTAAGTGTCTACACAGCACTTAATTCGAAATAGCTATTTCGAATTTGGCGTTACTCCTTGTAGAATGAGGTTTACCAAATTCGAATTAAGCACTCTGCTATTTCGAATTAATTTTGAAATAGTGGTTTGCATGTATAGACGCTATTAAAGTTAATTCGAAATAAGGGCTGTTATTTCGAATTAACTTTGCAGTGTAGACATACCCTCAGTTGAGGGAATGCTTGATGTCTGAGATGCAATCCCAATCTTTGGTAAATTGCCTGAAATCTGCACGGGAAAACTGCAGCTCATTATCTTGATTGACCTTCATCTGAAATTCCATGTTGGGAAAAAGATTCCCTTCATCCTGTCATTGACTTATGATGAGTACTGTGCAGTGTACAGATTTCTGGATAGAGAGAAAAGTAATCTATAACTATCCAGTTAGCCTTTGATTTCCAGGTAAGTAAGCCATCACCTTTGTGGATGAGGTCTCAGCAGATCTTCCTGTTGCAAAGGCTTATATTTCAAGCATGAAAAGCAGTTTCCCACTGTCTCAGTAATGTCATGATTAATCTGCGGCTGATACATCACCTCTTGAGCTTGTTTTTGGCTCTTCTTAATTCCTAAATGACCCTTATGGATCTCCTGTAGCATTTCTTTTCAGAGGCTCATTAATTTTGCAACTTTGCTGCCCTTGAAAATCACCCCATCTATCATAGTAAGTTCGACTCTGCAGTACCAATATTCTCTTACACCTGGATAGAAACTGCTTATTTCTTCAGGCTACCCTTTAATTATTGCTTTTTAGAGGCTCTCCAAAGAGTCATCTTTCTCCATTTCCCCTCTTATTTGTTACAGTTTTTTGCTAGATACGGGAATTTACTTTCCTATCAGATCTACATAGGCTTACATCTCTAGCTCTAAAGTCTTCTCTGTTTTCATGGTGGGAGTCACTGTTGTGGAAAGTGCATCTGCAGTAAACATGAATTTACTGGGTATGTAGGTCATAACTAACTCATACTTTTAAAGCTTTATCCTCTGCTGATGTAAAAGCCCTACAACACCAACATAATATCTCCACCTCCATAAGGTGTTGGTGAAGTTAGGGCAATCTGTTGTCCATGTAAACAGTACATTACTTGCATTGGCTGCTGGCTGTCATTTTTGTCAATTTCACAGCAGTGTGTTCTCTCTACTCCCAGCTGGTCTGTTCCCAGTGCCTGGACACCCTGCTTGGAGACATGTTGCTCCTAACTCACAGTTCTGTACTCCCACCCAAGTTGCTGCCCAGGTTGCCCACTTCTGGCCAGGTTCCTGCTTGCTGCCTGGGATCCACACATGGGTGCCTGGGAAGCTGCTCCATTGCCAGTGGGGAGCGAGGAGCTGATCTTCCAGCAGGGAACAGGAAGGTAAGAGCTGGGGCAACTGCCCCACTCCCAGCAGGGAGCAGATGTCCTAGGGGGAAGCGCAGAGCCAAGAGTCCAGGGGCAGCTGGGCATCTGGCAGGGAGATGCAAGGAGCTAAGAGCCCTATGTTGTCACCCTCCCACATTCCCTGTTTTAAGTCAGTGGAAGCACTTCTGCTCAGGACACACACCACTGACAGAAGAAGGACAGTGTGGACATGAACCACTGCAGTAATTACTTTGGTGGCTGTACATTGACTAAAGATGTGTTGATTTAAGCTTGTCATATAAATATGCCTTCCCTACGAGGTTTCAAGTTTGCAGCTCTCGTTGCATACATGTGTTTCTGAAGTTTCCAGTCATACTCCTTTTTAGTAGAGTTTAGTTTAGATGTCATGCATTGAGGCATCAACACCATTTATATGTTAACATATCATGTGTATGGTTTGTGGGACACTTCTGGTGCTGGAGCTGTACCAAAGTGTAGGTGTAACAATCACTGTCTTCAAAATGGAGTATTACATGAGCAGAGTGAGTTTTCTTCAGATCATTTTAGCTGCCAAAATTCTGAGGATGCATTCAATTTACTGAAATATTGAGCATTTGCAAAGTGAGCCATAATCTCTTCTCTGCTTGGCAGTTTGAAATGTTCTCTTTCTATAGCCTTGTTGAGGTTTCTTTGATCTAAGCATATTTGTAGCTGTCTGTTATTTTTTTTCCACAGTAGCTAAGAAGCTCAGCTTATTCTTTGGCTCCTCAATTTTTCCTATTACTTGCATTGCTTCTGTCAGGGCTGTTCCCCACACTAGCACTCCAAGTGCAGAAGATGGGGGCCCACAAAGAGCTCAGAAGAAAAAAAAAAACCCTTTCCTTCTACAAAACTTCTCCCCAGAATCACAATACACAGATTTGGGGGACTTGCTGCCACCATCAAGTGATTTTTATCCCTAAAAAACAGGGGTGAACACTTGAACCCACCCCTAAGAATACCCTAAGCTCTTTTACCCTAAAAGAACTTGAAAAAAGAAAAGAGGAAAACAAGCTGCAGTCTCTAGTAGCTGACCTTTCAGTCGGAGGCATGCAGATACACACAGACAGACCTTCCAGGACACAAGAATCAAATCATCATCTTAAAAATGTGATTTTGTCAGAAAACAAAAGATATACTTGATAAAGCATACTTGGTTGCTAGATGTTATAGAGCAACTAAGGAAAACAAATTAAAACACAGAAAAGTCTCTGGGCACAATGCTAGATGGTAAATAGGGATGGGAGGCATAGATTCACATGGAGCAGTTCAAACCAAACCACAAAATAAAGAAAAAATACCCTGAAAGTAACTATATTCACTTTTCCCCACCTTTACTTACTTCCAATCTTTTCTTGTGTCAGTCTATGTAAGCGGGGGAATGGTCCCGCTCTTGTGGGGAACTTTCCTGGCTTCTATACACCCCGGTGAAATGAACCAGCGAAAGGATCTGAGTCCCCGCTCCCACTTCCTTTACCCCACGGCTCCCTGATCCTGAGGGCTCCCCCTCCACTCTCCTGAGTAGCAGAGCCCTTGAAACCCCAACAAGGCTGGGCCCAGGTTTCCTGGGGCTTAATCCCTGACCTTGTAGTCACTAGGGGCAGGAGTTAGGGTGTCCCCACTCCGAGGTGCTCTCTTTACACTGCAGGCCTTCTTGGCCCAGTGATCACTTCATAAGGTTCAAAGCAAATACAATTTATTAAACAACAACTGATTAAAGAGAATAGAATAAGAAACAATGAGAATGGTTAAATGAGAACACACAGCCCTGCTCTGTAGCACAGGGACATCAACACAGCAGTCTGCAGAGTGTAAGGACAGTTCACAGTCTCTTCCTTAGAAGCCCTGGATGTGCTGCAAGGGGCTGCAGGCTGGACATGCTTGCACTGGCAGTGACCACACAGCCTCAGTCTCTAAGTGGCCAGACCCCTCTCCCAGTCCAGAGCCTTTCCCCACACTTTGCAGGTCCCAGTAGCTCACCACATCCAGCTGCAGGCTGTGCTGCTTGGCCAGTTCCAGCTTCTTGTGTTGCTTCTCTGTTCCTTTTGGCTTTCTGAGCACTGCCAGTCTGCTGCTCAACACAGGGTCTGCACTGCTTGGCCTGTCTGTGTCTGGTTCTGTCACTGCAGGACTTCTTCTTGTTCTCCTCTCTCAGCTCTCTGTCTTTGCAGGACCTCTCCTGCACACAGCTCGCTCTGCTCTTTCAGCTCCCTGTTTGCTCAGAGAGAGAGCCAGAACAATCCCCACTTACAACCTGCCAGTCAGGCTGAGCTGGAGTGTTGACTGCTTTCCATTGTCTCTGGGGTCTGTCAGTCTCATGAACCCTTCCCCTTCTGAAGCTGGTAAACCAAAAAACTCCCACAGAGTTTTAGTAAGGGGTAACAGTCCCCTTACATCTAGGTAGTCCTGCCTAGGTTTAAATCATTCTGTCTGTCTCTCAACCCCTGGTTTTTCTCTCCTACACAAAGAAAGCAAGCAAGGAATCTATATCTAGTTCAAATTTCAACACTTATCTCGATTGGCTCTCCCGACCCCCTGGCTAATACCTTTGCTAGCCACCTTAGCTTAACTCCTTAGTCACCGGGTGCTGGTCAGCACTCCTCCTGTTCATTACAGCTTCCATGATTCCAAGCTGTGTCTTGAGTTTATCAGACGGTGCAAATGGCATATTTCTACATGGGTGAACAACGAAGGGACCTGTTTGTTTCTCTGGATTGTATACTCATTCCACAAGCAACATAACCCTTGAAACAGATCATGGTATTCCCAGATGAGTAATAGCCTGATTCAGTTTGAGCGTGAATTGAAAGCATCTGTTTTACCAAATGGAGTTTTTCTCACAGGTGACCAGGTCCAATATTTTTGTCATCTTTGGTAATACTACAAACAGGGGTCTGTCCTGGTGGGTTTAATTAATGTTAACAATGTACCACCCCTTCACTGTTTATATTTGTTCCAGAATAACCAGTTACTTTTACTTTTGTTGGTCCCTGTTTTGATCTTATTTTCAGTCTGTCATAATCTTGTTCAGAGAAAATATTAAACTTAATCTCCCGTGTCCAGTTGGAGTAGAATAATTATTTCATTCACTTCCTCAAGCATTAGCCAGACCCTCTCTTCAGGCTTCCTTAATCCCAGCGTGTCTATATAAAATACCTCAACCAGGTGGTCTTGAACTGAATGCACTTAACGTTTCTGCATTTGGGGTCTGCAGAATTTTGAAGACTGATTATTTTCCCTATATTTATGACAGAATTTCCCAAAGGCAAAACATTGGCTCTGTTCTTTTGCATTTAATACGTGGATAACCCCTTCTGGTGAATTCAGCCGTGTGACTTCTGTTTTCACAGTTTTTGCTGCCCTGCATATAGGAAAGCTATTGCTAAAGTTAACTCTCCTTCATGGAGCAGTCTCTCTCTCTCTCTCAACATGTTGTCTTTAATGCCACAAATTATCCTATTTATGACTTCAGCCTCTTTAAAATCACCAAAGTCAGAGGATTCACTGAATTTCCTTAATTCTGTGATATTCTGCTTTCTGGTGTCCTTAGTTTGATGCGTGCATATAAAAAATTATCTCTTTCAAAAGTCTTATTCCTTTTTGCCATGAAATATTCCTCAAATTTAGTCTCTATTTTACTTAACTTCATGCTTTCATCTTCATATTTAATTTTTTTATAGCTATCCAATGCTTCCTCTGCAACAACACACAAATAGATTGGCTTTATAATTTTTCTTCTCTGCCCATATGGCTACTAAATACAATTCAAATCTATGTCAAAATTGTTTCCAGTTTTCTGCAACATTGCTTGACAATTGCCAACTGGGTGGAGGTTGCAACAGATCCATTTTTGTTTTTTTTGCCGCCTTAAGCTAGTCAGGCTACTATTGTGCTCATTAAATACACACAAAAGCCTTTGTTCTTCTCTTTTTTCCTGCTCCACATGCTCCCTTTTCCTCTGCTTTCAGTTTCAAACACAGGAGTTAACCTCACAATTACTGTAGTTTCATTCTCATTCAGCAATTCTGACACCAAGAAATAATCTTGGGATTTATTAAACAACAAACTACTGAAAGAGAAAAGAATTAATCTTTCTGTGGTGAGCTGCTTCAGGCTATGTCTATACTATGGGGTGTTTTCTGGGATACCAACTCAACTGCGTCCAAGAACGCATCTGCTCTTCCGCTTTCTTTTGCGGAAGAGCAGATGCGATCTTTCAGAAGCCCTGTCCTCCTCCTCCCACGAGGAAGAAGGGCTCTTCGAAAGAGGAGGCTTTCCAAAATTTGGCCCAGTGTAGATGGGCCAAATTTCGGAAAAGCCTCTTCCGAAAAAACTATTGGAAAAAGGTACACAAAGGTACTTTTTTCCAATAGATCGTTATAGTGTAGAGATGGCCATACATAGCTACACTGTGTTGTGCATCCTTGCTTCCAGGGTATTTCTCGAAATTCCTATATATATAATACTGTACCTTATAAGAGAGCCTCTTTAAATTATAATCCGGCACACATATATCTCCTCAATATCTAAGTAGTATCTGAGACCACTAGATATCATTAAATTTGTTTCACTGAAAATTTTTCAGTAATTGTACCCCAAAATTTGATTCAGGGTGATAGTTGACAAGGATTTGTCAGCTTCAAATGATTTATTGAGTACAGAACATATGTGTTTTAAGTGAAGAAGGCAACCTCTTTTCCCTGAAGGAGGCCTTAACACTGACTTACCTGGTCATGTTAGAGTGTATTTACGTCAATTAACTTGTGTATTATATCAAAGAGACTGTAAATGTTTAACTGTTTGGGGGTGTTTAAACTTCATACAATGAATAGAAGGTTACTTGTATTGATTTTGTTGGTCTATTCCTGTCATAATGTACTGTAATAGCAAACATTTACATGGTATATACCTGTGCAATTAAATTACGGTAGTTAGAGGGAGTCTCAGCTTGTCTTCTATGAGAAGAAAGTATAAATATGGATTCAAAGAGAGCTTCTGTATGTCTGGACTTTCTCATATCTCACAGGGTAGAATAACTAAAAAAGAAAACAGAAATCCTCAGAGTTATTCTGGGTAGCCCTGAAAGACTATTGGGAAACTGGCAGCTTATTACATCATTGCCACCATTTGGAGTTACAAACTGTGATTTATCTGTTACTATTTTTCACTTGCTTTAACCTCTCAGTAACTTTCATTCTTAACTAATACACCCTTAGTCAGTTGGCTATAAAATTGGCTGCCACCATTGTCTTTGGTGTAAGATCTGGGCTACCAGTTGATTTTCTGTAACAGACTGGATATCTGGCATTGGTATAAACTTGATGTGGTGTGATTTTTAGCTTTAAATAACCTTTCATCACAAAGTTCAGTTTTTCTAGGTGACAGGATACACTGAAAAGGCTAAGGGGACTGTCTATAACTCCTTGGTAAGGCAGGTACAGTGATCCAGGAGTTTACATTTATTACTGGCTTGGCAAAATCTAATTACGGAACATACCACCAGTTTGAGGTGTTTTACCATTGTTTTCTCACTGTCTGCTCTCAAGTAGACACTTGCTGTCCTGAGCCACTTCAGACAGCATGAGAATTGGCATAGTGTGTAGGACTCAAAGGCCACAGATCAGTCGGGTTTATAAATCATATGCCAACACAATGAAAAGCTTAAATTTCATATTGAGAGTTTTACAAGTTAAAGATTTATTGCAGTGGGTAAATCTCAGTCGTCTGGGGGTCTTGACAGAAAAGACCTTGAGCATTTATACTTGGAAGTGGGGCTAGCCTTTAAGAAGAAAATCCCAAATCAGGAACTGAACGCTTTGTGCATAAGCCATGACAAGCAATCCCAAAGCCCCATGGCTGCAGCCAATCTAGTTCAGCTGAAATGCCTGGAAATTGAGAGAGCACATGAGCATGAAAAAGTGAGGGTAAAACTCTGAATAAATGAGAAGAAACCAAGAAAATTGAGAAGGAAACCTACAAAAGATAGTGCAGTTAAAAGCGAGGGAAAGAGCACATCAGAAACAGGTGGAATCTTGCACAGAGCAGCTCCATGTTCTGGAACAGCAAAAGGATTAGCTGCAGCTTGTCAGCAAATCCCCTCTCAACAACCAGGAATGGGAGAAAGCCTGCCCAATTTATCAAGAAACTGATTGCGATGGAAAATTTCTATTTGCCTTTGAGAGACTGTGGGATCCATAAGATCTGGTTAGATTGACGAGGAAATCCAGGAAAGTTTTTAATGACAGGGCTCTGGTGATGGTATGGTGCATAAAACAACCAGAAATGTATTGAAGAGGCTTAACATCACTCCTGGGTCTCCTATTGATTGAAGTGTAGAAATCTTAAAATATTTGACAATGTCATGCATGTGGGATATGTGCATAGAGTGTGTCCTTTACTTTGACTTGTGTTGTGTGTTGGGTTGTAGATATAGATCTTGTTGTTATAGTACCTGAGTTAGGTCACTGGGGTCAGCCCAGCTGGTTTGGGCTTATGCTAGTTAGTTCCGTGCTATGCAATAAAATGGACACTTGCAACTACTCAAGCTTTCTGTATTTCCACTGATTTCTTCCTATTCTGTGAAACTCCCCACAACATAACAACTTGGATCTTCTGTGGTTCCCTTTGTTTCCTTTGTTCTCTACCCCCGCCTTCCATGGAAAATGACCTGGTCAAACTGGTACCCTACTATTAGAGTTACTTTGAGTTATGCATGTTTACATTTATAAAACAATTGCATAAAATATTGAGGAGGGGGTATCATCACAGTTTGGAACTTGACTGGCAAAGAAAGACATGAGTCCTGAAGAGTAATTGGTTGTCAAAGATGGTCCACTTCTCCTTTATCCCAAAGTAACACTGTGTAAAGCTAAAATTTCAATTTAAAAAAATTTCCATTGAAAAATGACAAAAATGAAACCTTTTTCATACAGGAATGTTTTTTTTTCGTTTGTCTTCTGGTAAAAATTTGTTACCTCAGTTTAAAAAAACTGAAATATCAGAAATTTGAATTTTTGTTTTTTCTCTCTCATCTTTTTGCCAATAACTGCAACAGAATGAATAATGTCTAGGGCTGTTGTGTATGTGGTGGTTTGTTTTATTTTTTCTTCCTTATTCGGATTCCTACTGTAACTTTTCAAAATTTTTCCATCTTTGGAAAAGTTACAGATTGTCAAATTACCTTATTTCATTTTAATGTCCCTACTGTATAATATTTCCAATACTGGAGAAGTTGCAAAGTGAGAAAAGGATAAGAGAATAAGAGGACCTTGTGCATTTTATTTCCTTCAGTGCTCAAGAGAAAAAATACTTTTCCTATTTTCAATCAGGTCTAGATGAAAGTCAGAAAGAGAAGGCTGTGCATTGATGCCTAACAATATATATTCTGCTCCCAGAAAAGCAGACATGACTGAGCAATTTTACCCACAAATTAAGATGAAGTTGTCTCATAATACACAATATTTGAATCAGCTTTAGAGTGAAGGCAGCTTGACTTTACCAAGCTGTTCACCACCTGGAACAAATATGCTGATTGGGATTTTGTGGATGCTGTGAAGGAGGCATGCAACTACTCTTCTCTCACAGCTTAGCATAAGATTTATTTTTAAAAATCTCTTTGATAAAATTGATCTTATGAAAGCCAGGATTTCTACCATTGCATTCCAGCAATCTTTCCAATCATTGCAGTTGTTACATATTGTATGTAAATTCAAACAACAAAGAATTTGAAAAATTACATTTTTCAGGTGCTGATGATATGAGGAGAAAATCCTGCCAACTAATTCTCAAATTTGTTAGAACGATAGTCACAGAAAGATCTGACCTGTGAACATCAGAACAGGTGCAATAGAGTACTCTCACACAGTCATTCTTGACTGGACCTTCACTGAACCTCAGTGATTTCAGTTTCATATCAGGTCTTGGTTCCATGGTCACAGATGCAGCTTTTGCCTCTGCAATAAATTCTGGTTAGTTGAAGGTGTACACAAAAAGAACCTGGAAGCATCATCTCCCAAATTCATGGTAACACCCTGAATTCCAAGAGCATCTTTATGAAATACAGTCTGCACGGAGGAAACATGGTTGAAGGAAATTGTTACACTTCAGAGAAATATCTGCATATAAATCTCTTGCACTGGTGGGAATGTTTCATATGGATGAACTTGAAGTAATGTTGCAAGTAGCAATCACTTCCCAGCCTACAAAACCTTGATTGTGGTTGACTCTATAGTCCCATGAGGTTAGGGCACTCACTCATGACCAGGGATACCCAGATTCCAGTCCCTGGGTCTCTGATATCCCTGCTGAGTGTCTTAGCCTCTGTGCTCCTGGATATGAAGGGGTACTACCACACCCCTCTGAGTTTTGTGAATGGCACCCGAGACCTCTGTGAATCTAAGCCTTGGCTTGCATTGAATTTATTAAGAAAACAAAAGTTAAATCCAGAGCCATAAGAAGTTGTGTCATGCAAGCCCTATAGCGCTGGGTGCCTGTCAGATGGCCGCCCCAAAGCACAGTCAGGGCAGAAGCTGCGGTGGCTTTTTGCCCCAGAACACCAGGTCCGGAATGGCTGGAGTGTGGGGCACCGCTGCGTCCCCATCACAGTGCCTTACAGTGCTTTGTTGTTGTAGCTCCCAAGCTGGGCTGCTCACAACCAGGCTACCAGCAGGTCACCACCGGTCATACCAAGTATCTGGGTATGGCTACAGCCCTGGCCCAGCAGCTCTAACCACAGGAGCCTGCCAGAAACATTTCACTCACAGTTTAGTTTCCAGCCTTGTTTACTACTTGCATGGTGGCCCCAACACACTCCATGTTCCGAATTTATTTAGCCAAAAATGTGTTCTGCACTCTTGTGGGCAGGTCAGATATTAAAATTCTATTGCCCCGCTAAAAGGTCACTATTCAACAATTTGTTACTTTAACTGGAATTACTAAACTGAATTTTGTACACACATTGCGCAAGAATATTAATGATTAGTGTGTTATTAATTTGTAAATGATATCTCACAAGGCATATTTTGCACAATCATTAATACAATACTATGTTGTGTGTGCTTTTAATCAAAATGTCCACAGTCAAAATAAAATTTTGTCTACGGTCAAATCAAGAGGTTCATTTGACACAAAACAAAAAATAAATCCGACCTTTTGATTTGCCAAAACTTTCAACTTGGGGTTGACCTGATTTTTTTTTAATTATTGAGAACAGCCAGTAAGCTGAAATAATTTGTTCACACTAGCCCTATCTAAAAGTAGACTAAGTAGTCAGGAACTTATCTAGCCTAGGGTATGTCTACACTAGAAAGTTAGTTCGAACTAACGGACGTTAGTTCGAACTAACTTTCCTAGGCGCTACACTAGCGCTCCGTTAGTTCGAACTTAATTCGAACTAACGGAGCGCTTAGTTCGAACTAGGTAAACCTCATTTTACGAGGACTAACGCCTAGTTCGAACTAGCTAGTTCGAACTAAGGGCTGTGTAGCCCTTTAGTTCGAACTAGTGGGAGGCTAAGGCTTCCCAGGTTTCCCTGGTGGCCACTCTGGCCAACACCAGGGAAACTCTATTGCCCCCCTCCCGGCCCCGGAGCCCTTAAAGGGCCACGGGCTGGCTACTCACTTTGTGCCAGTTGCAAGGCTGCAAGCACCCGTGCCTGCACAGCCTGCACCTGCCACACCATGAGCCAGCCATCCGAGGGTTCCCAGCCCTCCACTGCTCCCCACGACCAGCCTGGCGGCTCCCGGGAGCCTGGCCGGGGGCGCAAAAGGCGGGCGCCCGCCTGGTCAAGTGCGGAGATCGTGGACCTCATCGAGGTTTGGGGGGAAGCCTCCAATGTCCACGATCTCCGCACTAGCCACCGGAACGCGGCCGTCTATGGACGCATGGCTGCCAGTCTGGCCGCCAGGGGCCACCAGCGCAGCCGGGAGCAGGTGCGCTGCAAAATTAAGGACTTGCGGCAGTCCTACTCCCGGGCCTGCCTGCCAGGGGCTGACCCGGAGGCCTGCCCCCACTTCCATGCCCTGGACCGCATCCTGGGGCCTCATGCCGTCCCTGCCCCCCGGGACGTGATTGACCCCGGGGCAGAGGGACCGCTCCTGGACACGGAGGAGGAGGAAGAGGGCTCTGAGAGCCAGGAGCCTGCTGCCAGCCTTCCCAGGACCCGGGACCCCCGAGGCACCCCACAGAGCCGCTCGCCTGCATCGTCAGAGGCCGGGGAGGCGTCCACCTGTGAGTACCCTCGTGTTCCCCTTATGTGTATGGGGGGCTGGGGCGAGAGGGAGCCCCGGGACCGTGCGCCTGGGCCTTGCCCACCACGGAGCAGCAGCTGGGGATCCTGCAGGGGCCCTGGCCTTGCAGAGGGGAGCTGGGTTTCACACACCTGGGCCCCTGGGGTAATTGACCGCTGGTCTTCTTGCACCACAGCTGCAGCACCGGGGCCTGCAGGGCGCACCACACCGCCTGCAGCAGCCGCCCGCGCCCGGGCAAGCAGGACAGCCAGGAACCAGGAGGACTACCAGAGGCGGCATCTCCGGTTCCTGGACCGACAGCTCCGTCTCCAGGACCACTGGGTCCAGGAGGACCTCAGGCTGCGCCAGAGGAGTCTGGAGGCCCTGGAGGAGCAGGGCCGTGCCCTGCGAGGCCACCTCCAGAGCCTGCTGGACCGCTTTCCATTTCCTCCTCCCCCTGCTCCCCCTCTTGCTCCCCCTCTTGTTCCCCCTGCTCCCCCTCTTTCTCCCCCTCTTGCTCCCCCTGCTCCCCCTCTTTCTCCCCCTCTTGCTCCCCCTGCTCCTCCTGCTTCCGCTCCTGCTTCCGCTCCTGCTTCCTCCACACCCCCTGTCCTCTCTGCCCCCCCCTCCACAACCATTCCCCACCGACGCCCCCGGACCCGCAGTGTGGCGAGACGGGAGAGGCAGCCGGACTCCCACCCCTGAGCTTTCCTTTCCCTTCCTCCCTTCCCTCCCCTCCCCTTCCAGCTCCCTCGTCCCAGGTTTCCCCCTCCCTTCTCCCACCTTCATTCCTCCCTCCCCCACCCCAGTTCTCTGAAATAAACAGACGTTTTTGTTTGAAAAACAGGTGTCTTTATTGTACAGTAGATAGGGAGGGGAAAGGGGAAGGGGGGGGTAGGGTGGAAGAAGGCCCCGGTGGGGCATGCAGGGAGAGGTCAGTCCTCCTCCTCCTCCACCTGGAAGCTCTCCCGCAGGGCTTCCCGGATCCGGATGGCCCCCCGCTGGGCTTCCCGGACGGCGGCGGTGCGGGGCTGACCGTAGTGTCCAGCCATGCGGTCAGCCTCAGCCATCCCCCTTCCGCTCACACAAATTGTGGAGCACACAACATGCCGCCACCACGGGAGGGATGTTGTGCTCGGCCAGGTCCAGACGGGTGAGGAGGCATCGAAAGCGGGCTTTCAGTCGCCCGAAGGCCCCCTCCACCACGATGCGGGCCCTGCTCAGCCTGGCATTGAAGGCCTGGCGGGAGGGATTGAGGTGCCCCGTGTAGGGCTTCATGAGCCACGGCTGCAGTGGGTAGGCGGCATCCCCCACCAGGCAGACGGGCATGTCCACGTCCCCGACCCTGATGTGGCGGTTGGGGAAGAAGGTCCCGTCCTGCAGCCGCTGGCACACGGAGGAGTTGCGGTACACCCGTGCGTCGTGTGCTTTGCCGGACCAGCCCACATTTATGTCCGTGAACTGTCCCCGGTGGTCACACACGGCCTGCAGGATGACGGAGAAGTACCCCTTGTGGTTCACGTACCGGGACGCCTGGTGTTCCGGGGCACGGATGGGGATGTGCGTCCCGTCGATGGCCCCCCCGCAGTTGGGGAAGCCGAGGGCGCCGAATCCCCGGATGACGGCGTCCGGGTCGGCGAGGCGGACCACCCTGCAGAGCAGCACCCGGTTGATGGCCTTGACCACCTGCGGAGAGAGACACAGCAAAGCGTCAATCAGTGGGGCGCCCGGGTGGCTGGGAGCGTGCGTGCCCTGGCAGTGCCCCGCGCCCCACTCCCGGAAGCAACCCCCCTGGCGGCGTGTAGTACGGCCGGGACAGCCCGACCCCTCCGGTGCGGGGCGCCTTCGCCTCCTCCCGCCCCCCCCTTTGTCCCTGGGGCGGCCCATCCCCTCCTCGCAGCCCCCCTCCCCCCCGGCTCGGTGGCCGACGAGCGCCGTACCTGCATGAGCACTGCTCCGACAGTGGATCTCCCCACGCCGAACTGGTTCCCGACGGATCGGTAGCTGTCCGGCGTGGAGAGCTTCCAGAGGGCGATGGCCACCCGCTTCTGGAGGGGGATGGCGGGCCTCATGCGAGTGTCCCTTCTTTGCAGGGCAGGGGCGGGCCACTCGCAGAGCTCCAGGAAGGTGTCCCTCCTCATCCTAAAGTTCTGGGTCCACTGTTGGTCGTCCCAGCGCTCCAGGACGATGCGGTCCCACCAGTCGCTGCTGGTGTCCAGACGCCAGATGCGGCGGGGCACGCCGGTGCCGGGGCGCCGCCGCGGCTCCTCCACGGCCCCCAGGGCGGCCAGGTGGAGAGGCAGGGGGCTGACGTTCCCCAGGTGGTGCCAGGCAGCCTCGAGCCATTGGTGGCAGGCTTGCAGCAGCAAGTCCAGAACGTGCACCAGAAGGTGCAGGGCGAGCCGTGGCTCCATGTTGCCACCTGCGGCGGTCCCCCCCGAAGGGAAGCACCGACACAGACGGGCACAGAGACCGACGCTTTGCTGTCCCTCGGCGAGGTTGGCAAGCAAGCAGGAAAAGCTGAGAACCGGCTGTCCAGGGGGGTCCCTTTAAGCACGAGCCTCAGATAGCCTCAGACAGCAGCCACACAAAGCAACTGCTGACCTGATGCCCTGCCAGAACCGGTTTCAGCTGCCCTTAAATGCCCCCCTGCGTCCAATCAGTGTGGACGCGCTAGTTCGAACTAGCAAAATGCTAGTTCGAACTAGTTTTTAGTTCTAGATGCGCTAGTTCGAACTAGCTTAGTTCGAATTAACTAATTCGAACTAAGTTAGTTCGAACTAGCGCTGTAGTGTAGACGTACCCCTAGAGAGTGTTTGCAAAATAGCTGAAGATTTTCTCCCTGACGATGGCTTTTCTTAGAATGTTTTTTTGTTGTTGTTTGTTTGTCCTGGGTGAACAGATCACCAGCAAAATTCAGGGGTTCAGAAGCTGGTGCACTATTTAGGGAAAAATGGCCATGAACACAGTTACTACATCATGTGTGTTCCAGACCAGTTCAGGTATGTCAAAAATCATTCTGTTGGAAGAGCTAAATTATTATTTGTATTAGGTTAGTGACCAGGGCCCACAATCAAATTTGGGCCTATTGTGCATCATGTAAGAGATGTTCCTGGCCTTGAGGACCTTACATGGAAGAGTTATAATTATATGCAACTAGGGATTCATGCTATATTTACTGCTGATAAGAATGAAGGTGATACAAAGAAGAAGAAAAAGTATGGGCCTTTAATAGTAACTAGACTTTGCATTAATAGTGCTACTATTGCTCTAGGTATCATGCAGCAGGAAAACTGTGTGTCAATTTTAGCATCATTGCTATTTTAACCCCTCTGTTGCATCTTTTCCATTGGTAATTGAAATGAAGACATTTTCCAGAGTTGTCTGCTAGGTCTGGGGGTGACCCAAAGGAAAGACAACCACAGTCTGTCTGATATATTCTAGATCAGTTCCCCAAGTGGTTTCAGGAAAATTATTGCCTGACTTGTCCTGCCCTCTTCTCCTACAGTCAGAGGTCCAATTCTCATCTGGACCCTGGACCCTGCAGAAAAGAGGGTTATAGAAGAAAGTATTGCAAAAGCCTGTTAACCCCCATCCATGAATAACCCCCATCCATGCAGTTTGCTTCAACTCTGTTTGATACCAATCCAGGAGAAATTATCTGGCCCATGCAGCAATTTAGAGATGTCATATTTTGAAGAAATATAAAATCGGGGAGCTGATCTCTTGAGGATATTATGATTCTATTTAACATTTCACTAGACTAGATGTTAGTCCTGCTGCCTCCGGTATATTCCAACTCTGATAATTAGATTCTGAACACCTAAAATTCCCTTTGTGATTTCATTTGGATAAGATAGTTATTCATTTGCTTTTCATTCAGATTCTTCTGGGATGAAAAGTGCTATGCTGATGTACAATATTTTATTGCTGTTGCAATTAATTTATTATTAGGTATTATATTATGCCTTTTTGGCCCTACTGTTAAGATATAGAATTAAGATATTATAAATATTAATCTGTCCCCATAATCTTTAATGATGAATATCCCAATGACTTCACTATCACTCCCAATAATTACTTCTAGGAGCAAAAGTAGAGCCTATGCTACTAAAATCTCTCCATATATTTTGAGAGTTTGTGCATCTGTCTGTCTGTGAATCTGTTGGTCCATCTGTGAGTCCAGATGTTCAAGAATCCTTCTAGATAGTAAGAGCTAGGACCACCAAATTTGTTATGCAGCTTCCCCTTATCCTAACTTAAAGTAAGGTCAGCGTTCAGTTGTGCTAGGAAAATGGGATCCAATTGTTTTCTGTTACATGGAAAAGATGGGGTCTGAGAGTAGGGACATTTGTGCTCTTCAGTGACCACAAGGGGCAACAAGCACAGGGTCAGTTATAATACAGTGTGACTACGGAAGGGTGGGCGGGGGAGTTACCACACCAATGAGACAGTTGCCGGCTGGGGCCAGGGCTCTCCATTTTGCAGGCCACAGGTAAGTGGGTCCTCTGCCCCAAACCCCTCCTCCTTGTCCTTGGCTGTAGTGCCTGATGAGTCAAGGGAGAGCCTGCCTGCCAACGCCCCCCTGAGGAGCAATGCCGGGGCCAGAGGGCGGGCAAGTGCAGTGCCACCCTCATCGCTACAGGTGATCATGGTGAGCCCCTCCAGACCTTCCAGGCCCTGGCCTGAGCCCCCTACCCTTTGCCCTGACTCCTGAACATCTACCTCCTGCCCTGAGTCTTACCCCACATCTCCCAGCCCCGTGCCCTGACTCCTGCACCCCTCCACTCCCTGCCCTGAGCCCCCTAAGTCCTGCCCGGACTCCACCTCCCCCACACACACTGCCAGCCCCCTGCCTTTAAGGACCTGAGCAATGTTAGGTAAGTCTTCTAGTACTTTAATAAATAACCTGTAAATATAAGCTCCTAAAAATCCTCTAACCTCCTAGAAATAAAAAAAAATAATTCATGAAAGGATTTTCAGAATATCTGCAAGGGTGCTTATTAGATTTTGTGATATAGTTAGTGATGAATGATTAAACACAAAAGCTTGATCAAGCATATTTGGAGAATGGCTGTAGATACTGTACTGTACAGAATTAAATGGCTCAAATGTCAAATAAATTTGAGAAACTGCAATGTGGTTGAGTTAAAGTGTTTAACGTAAGATCTACTCATGCCTATAACGGGCTTCAACTTGACTGTAGATTTTGTAAATCACAAAAAATACAGAGTAATCTATTATTGAAATTGTCCACATTTTACATATTCTTTTGAAGGAACACAGTGGTGGGCTTTTTAACTATACCTGACAATATACTGAAATACTGTACATGAAATTTGTATTCAAAAGAAAAATACAGAAGAAGGTTTCAAGGGGACACAAGATAGTGTTGTAAATTGTGAAAAGGATAAATGGATTATTCATAAATCCCTCTGTAAGGACCTATTATTGTAAGTCCTTAAAGAATAGCTACTTTTTTTTCTGTGAAGAGCTGCTATTATATATACTTCTCTAAATAATTGCTCAACCTATATTTAGTTTTGTAGCAGGTGGTACACAGGGTTTAGAGAACAGTCAATTTTTGAGAAAATAGTTTTCAATTCTAATAACTTTATTGAAATAACAAGGGGTTCAAGGAGATCTGACCAATTTTGCTGAATTATGGTTGGTTTGTTTGCTTGTTTTTTACATCACTAACAGCATTGCATTGGGTATTCTATAAATACAAATAAGCAAAATAAAATGAATAGTAAAAATGTACTTGGTATTATGTACACAAAACATCTATCAATTTACAGTAATTGTATTCATTAAGCCAATTCCTTCCACTGATGCATGGATGAATGACAGTCTTGCTTGGCTATTCTCTCCTCAGTTACACTAGTACCTCTATATAATAACGATGACTGTTCTCAAAATGCATCCTAGATGAGTCCTTTATCTCAAATAGAAATGACCCACATTGATATCAGTGTAACTAGGAGCAAAATGTGGCTGAATTGGGATTTTCATGTTTGTCTGAAGGCAAAATTTATCCCATGGAAAATATATTTAAGTCCCTGTTATAACGTCACTTTTTTTTTTCAGGACAGAGGGGATGGCGGAAGTAGGCTAGCCCAAACCTCATCTAATTGTATATTTTAGTTCTTTGCTCATGAAGCAAATCTTCAAGTATTTTGGCTTCACTTACTAATGTACTCTTCACTATTGTTCATCTTTTAAAGAGTTTTAGGCAACAATACTCTATACATTAAAATGTAACATTTCGCTGAGTGTAAATATACCCGTAATATTAAAAATATTCCTGTAAAATGGCTTAGCCTGGAGGTGCTCTGAGATTGTCAGGTCTGATATTCAGTCGATTATATTTTCATACATCACTGCTCCTCTTTTTTGGCAGACATGATTTCTGTGATGAACTCGTTTTCTTCCTTGGAGAGGTGCTCTAGTTGCAAATAGGATTCTGGGAGTATGGAAGCATTTTAGTGAAATGCAAGAAAATGAAAGTGCCATAATAGCATGTATAAGGTAGTATTTGTTCTAGATTCTACAAAATATGTTTTGAAATAACTCTCTAATGCATTTTAATTTATTGTGAATCTGTCAATTTTTTATTTCTCTTGGTTTCTGTTCATAATCCCACATTCTCAATATTGTTGCCTGTAACCTCACCTATATTATATGGCAGTAAAAATGGTTTGGATTAGATCAGTGAAGGACAACCTAGTCCAAAGAATGGGCCACGAGTGGCCCATATTCATCTCAGTGGGCCACAAGACTGTCGGAATCAAGATAGTCTCCCGAGATACTTTTGTGTATCTAGAATTGTGTACCTAGAATGTGCACTTGCATACCTAGAATTTGTGGGTTGTGATGATTGACCCATAGCTGTGCTTTGATTAGATGCAGAGTGCATGATTCTTCCAGTGTTTGTGCAATGAGCGCATATCTCACTTCATGTGCCCCTTACTTTATATGTATGTCAGTGGGAAAAAACGACGTGGATGAAAACCAGAAGAATCTGGCAATCCTGTGCATGGGCAACAGTAAACAAAATGTCTCATGGACCACACATAGAACCCTAATGGGCCGCATTGCCCATTTTAGGATTAGATCTTCATTAAAGCATATTTGTTGGGATTAAACCTGTGCAAGTAATTGCTTTTTTTATTAGCTAGCAGTTCACCTCCCTGAACCCCACCAAAAAATAGTTTCTGTAGTGCCCAAAATTGAATCTCTTTCAATTTCCAGCTAATTAAAAAGTCTTAATTTTGTTTTGGATTGAACACAGTGTTTTGTTTATCCTGTTAAAATCATAATAAACCCGCTAATGCTTCTTTTCCCTTTCTTAATAAAACACAGGACATTTGGGAACAAAGGGTTAGATTCTTAGGGGGACTCAAGTGAAATTCACAGATTAGAGGAGGAGGGGGAAATGGTGCCCCACCCCTTGTAATCAGTAGCAAGGGCCATCACTTGCAAAATAGGACACCCAGGGACTAGAATCAGATTGTCCTTCTTCGGTGAGTGTCTGAACCACCAAACTCTTGATTATTCTGAAGTGGGTTTCTCTCAGGCCATGTCTACACTACAGATAAGATTGAAGCAGCCTCAGTCAATCTTCTGGGGTTCGAATTAGTGGGTCTAGTGAAAACATGCTAATTCGAACTGAGAGGGGCATTCTGGTCAATGCCAGTTAGTCCTGCTTCTACGAGGAGTAAGGGAAGTTGAAGAGAGAGTGTGCTCCCTTCGACTTCCCACAGTGTGGATGGTGCCAAAATTTGAGTTAAGATGCTTCAACTTAAGCTACACAATTAACGTAGCTGAAGATACATATCTGAATTCAAGCTTATACCCTAGTGTAGACCAGGGGTCAGTCTCTTCTGCTAATGCTGTTCCATGTTATATGCCTAATTAAATCTATATTGGACCAGAGACAGTGAGGGTATGTCTACACTGCCACCCTAGTTCGAACTAGGGTGGCTAATATAGGCATTCAAACTTGCAAATGAAGCCCTGGATTTAAATATCCCGGGCTTTATTTGCATTTTCCCGGGCGCCGCCATTTTTAAATGCCCCGTAGTTCGAACTATCTGCCCGCAGCTACACGCGGCACGGACTAGGTAGTTCGAATTAAAGCTCCTAATTCGAACTACCATTACTCTTACTGCAACTTCGGTTCAGGGTCCACTCAGTGTGGATGTGCTATTTCGAAATAGCAAAGCACTATTTCGAAATAGTTTTTGTGTGTAGATGCGTTAATTCGAATTAGCTTAATTTGAATTCAGTCAATTCGAAATAGCACTGTCCTGTAGACATACCCTTAGGGAAATAGTTTTTCCTAATAACCAACTTAGACCTCTTTCCACTGTAACACGAGACCATTGCTCTTTGTTCTGATATCCATCGCTACTGAGAACTGCTTCTCTCCATCCTCTATTGAACCCCCCCTTCAGGTGGTTAAAGGCTGTTATAAAATCTCCCCTCACTCTTCTGTAGACTAAATATGCCCGAATCCTCAGCATCTTGTCTTAAGTCATGTGCTCCAGCCCCCTAATTATTTGTGTTGTCTTCCACTGGATTTTCTCCAATGCATCCACATCCTTTCTGTAATGGGTGGGAGGGGAAGGCAGAATTGGACTCAATACTCCAGATGTGGCCTCATCAATGACGAATAAAGGGGAACAATCACTTCTCTAGATCTGATGGCAATGCTTCTCCTACTGCACCCTAATATGTTGTTAGCCTTCTTGGCTACAAGGACACACTGTTGACTCATATCCAGCTTCTCATCCACCCTTAATACAGGTTGCAGTTTGGCCATGACATAGAGTAGATAGGATTTTCATTTTGTATTTCTACCAAAATACACCACCATGAGTCTGAGTGGCAGTGACAGCATTCTGGCTCATTACTGATACTCAATGAAAGAAAAAAGTATCAGTATTAACCACCCCTACTATTAACTAGAGCACCTTATGTTTAGTTTTAAATGATCTTTCAAAGAATTAATGTCACTTTACTCTCCTTGGCTTGTGTGATAGATCATATGTAGAGATATCGCTACAGATAAGATTCAACTCTGTAAACATATAGATGGGAATTTGTTAAGCATTTAATTATGCTTCAAGAAATCATACCTTAAAATTTAATCTAAATGAATTTGTCTTAATGATAATAGCATGTGGAGACTCACCTATGGGTCACTAGTTTGAATGCAGGTTGCAGAAATGAAATATGTCTCCTGCTAACTGGAGGGGAGGGAGCAGAGTGGAGGCAGCTGCTTCAGTAGCTGTTATTGAGCTTGCTCAGTACAAGCCTATCAGCAAATCTGAGAGAGGGGGCATGTGTGACCTCATGGGACTCTCCCATGTCACCTCTGCCAGGCTGTTAGTGAACAAAAGTTGCTTGCTTGCTTATATTGGTATGAGCAGCATGTATGGCTTTGGGTCCAGTTCCCAAAGTTCCATGGCAAAACACCCCATCTTTATCATAGTTCTTTGCCATTTAAGTTTATGGATCTCGCTATGTCACGCTGCAATCAGTTATCGCTTGAGGAGTGTTCGACTTAAGCTTGTTTCCATCATCATTCTTTATCAGCATTTCAGATGGCTGACTCTGAGAGATGCCCCATGCTGGTTTTGGTGAGGTTTCCTTTATCCTCACAGGTAGACTGTTTGTGGGTTGTCAACCTGCCCTCCTTCAGCAGCAAGTTCAAGGGGTGCATTTGATCATCTTGAGGTGCCTCCAAGTCTCCCACTCCTCACTTGACCATCTGGACTTAGTGCTGGCCTTCACACTTACGTCTTATTAGTCATGGATTCTTCACGTACACAAACAAAAATTACACAACTTCTTTGTAACACCCTGTGGTCAAGATATGAGGTAACTACTACAGGATTTTTACATTACCCAAAAGGAAAAATAAACACATTAACCTAGAAACTCAAAGGATGATCAAAATAAATCACAAGGATTTCTCTGGTCTTTTCCTGCCTAAGTGTTGGAGCATGCGCTGGCAGCTTACTCAGTGCATATCTACCATTAGCTGTTCCTTTCTGCTAATCAGAAAGGCTGGCTGGCAGGGTACAACAAGGCACATTATATAGGACTTATTATCTTCATTGTACTTATGATATTCTTATACAAACACTACAATACTACATTTTGGCTACAGGGAGGGGGAAGTCTAACTCAGCTTTCTCCTCCTATCTGCCACTGAGGCCATAGCTTCAGTATCTTCCAGGTGTTTCCAAAGCAATGTATGATATTGCTGCTTTGACAGGGAGAGCCCTGCCTCATAATATTCATGTCCAGCTATTTTTGCATACTGCTAAAATGTTGCTGGGGAACTCAAGCATGAAAAAGGAAATGGTCATGTTCAAAAATATGTATCTTAGCAAAACATGCATGGAATTTCATGGGTCAAAGAAAAGGCATTTCTCTAGCTCAAAGTCTCTACCATGTTGTGGATTTCAAATGCTTGCTGCAAACTGGTAGGTGTTACAGCTTTTTAAAACAACTTGCAAGAATCTTTTATAATGGAGAGTGTTAGGCAAAGTAAAGATGCAAGTAATTTGTATTCAGCATTTTGAAAGACATCAATTCATAAAAATCAATTCCATCTGGAAAATGTTACCTATTCTAATTGTGTTATAAGTAACCCCAAAGTTTACTGAAACTGAAAACAGAGAAAATGGTTCCTAAAATGTGTGGATAAAGCTACAAAACTGATAGCTGGTTGGGAGAATGCAGTGTCTAAAATTACTTTAGACAATTTAAGGATATTGGCAAATAGTTAGCAAGGAACAGTCTTGTACTGTTTCCCAAGAGATGTGTTAAATGACCTTTCGTAGCAATAACTGCTGAGATGTCCTTAATAGATTAGTAGTGCAGGAGTTGGGGGTAGCCATCAACTATTTGACAAGTGCATTTCCTTTTTGAATAAGAGTTCTGCTAATGTATACCATGACATGGCTTATGGCTGTCAATTTGTTTCCTAAATTGTATATCTCATTTTATAAACTGTGTGTATTTGGTGAGATGTTATGAAAACATCGTCTTATTTTCATTGTATTTATTAAATAAATTTGTGTCTGAGTGCAATGGATTGGTATAGTATTAATATTTGGCTGCCTCAGTTTTTGAGCACAACTTTTCAATTCTTATAGGCTGGGAGCTAAGTGTGTTATTTTATAAAAGTCAAAGGGCCCACAATCCAAACTCCAGGGCAGATTCTCTTTTTGCTTCATTCACTCAGTGCAAAGGGAGAGGAAACCACCTGCAGTTCCTCTGCTGGCTGCTCCAGTATTGCACATCAGCTATCTTCCTGCTGGCTTAGAGTCCTTAAGAGATGGCTGCCAACTGGCTGCAAGTTCGAGTGGCCCTGAGGGCAGAGAATTATGGAGCTGAAACTGATTGTTGGTTCTCAACTTTTCCTCATTTTCCGCTCTCCTGGGCTGCCTGAGGCAAGAACCTGGTGACTCTGGGTGGGGAGGAGAGCCATCCAATTGCTAGGCAACTCCTTTTGGCTCTGGCAGAGTCAGTCAGGTGCCGGTCAGGCTCCCGCAGTCTGACAGGGGAGCAAGGACTAGAACAAATTAGTGCTATTCTTACCCCTTTAGCCTGTGATGTGACCTGTGGCCAGTGGGGGAAGGACAGGAGAAGCTGCTCAGAGTGCTTTTAATTGATATCAGAGCTGCCCAGAAAAGTGTTGGGGGGCAGTTGCAATGGGATGACTGACGTCCAGTTTAAAATTTGCGGAATGCGGCTTCTGATATATTGGCATTCATAATCAAATCCATTTTTTCTACTTAAGTACGCTTTCCCAGAGGACTACACATTTAGAACATTGAGGGCCATTAGTGGCACCCAAGTCACTAGAGTGAACAACTCTCATCTAGAAAATATTTTAAAAGATCATTCCTATGCCATTACTATAAAATAGGAATTACAAAAAGGAAGCAAGGAGAAAAGATTGTGAACATGTTCTTTCCCTTCCCCATTTCCTTTTTGAATTCAAATTCTGTAATGAGTACAGGGATTTCTGTGTTTTAGTGGGGCACCATTAGGAGTAAGGGCCAGATTTTTAAAAGTAGTTAGGGACCTAACAGTGAAAATTAAGTGCTTTTGAAAATGCTACTAAGTATCTATTGGTTCCTTTAAAATTCTGGCTTTAGGTGTTTTGCTATAACATTATTAAACAGTCAATCTGATCATCACTTTGGACAATACATATCCACTACAAATTCCATCCGAATATTTCCATCTCTAATTTCTGGGAGATATCAGTGTTTACTCCATAGGTATAAAAATTTGACTATTTGTGAATCTTTTTGTCTGCAATTTCTTTTGTAACAAATATTAAATGTATTGTACTGTATTTCTGACTGCAATACTTTCTTATGGAAAATGAGAATATGTGGTCTACTTCATTAGGATGCATTTAATCAAGATAACTGCTCCATTTATTAAAGGTCTTTGAGCCAGTCAGTTTAGCCTAGTGATAGTGAGTGACAATGACTGCTATGAAATCTGAATAATAGTAGTACAAATGCTACATATAAATCAAAATAAATTTCAAGTCTTCATCCATTACCTACTTGCAACAGTTAACACACACATTTCTGGTGTTAAAGGAATAAACGTTTGACCAAATATTAAATAGGTAGGAAGTGACAATTCTTTGCCTCTTTAAGTGTAAAAAGAAAAAATAAAGGAGAAATGTGCATTTTTATTCATTCCAGTGTTGTTCCCACCCTCTCCCTCCTCCCAGACTTTTCAAGCTGTTTATAATCATCTCTTCTCTTAGGCATCAATTCAGCAAAGCACTTAAGTACACACTTAATATTAATCAAAAGAGTAGTCCAACTGTAGTTAATAGAAAAGTACTTTGCTGAATCTAAGTCTTTATCAGGAAAGCAGCTTACTGGCAAGATTCACCATCCAGTATGGTGTCCCAATTAACAAATTCCTCTGGATGTACAGTTAGCTTTGAGAACAGTCTCCTTTTATAGAACTGTTTCACAGTGCCATGTACAGTATGAGAGAACAGAGGAAAAAACTGCTTATACCAAATAAGAAAGGATTACAAAATTGTTAATACGCATCTCAGTGAAATGAAAGGCATGCCAAACTTGGGTTTTTCAACGGAAGCATGCCAGAGCCTAGAGGGCTTGTCACAGCTGAAAATCCAGCTTGTGATATGCCTTTCACTTCACTGAGAGACATGCAATTAAATGATGCAGCTGTAACTGTACTACATAGATTGAATGTTATACTTTTGTGGGATTTATTTATGTAGTTATTTTAACAGTCACAAATAAAATTGTCAAATGGGGCAAAAATTATAACAACTTGGGATTTATAGTGACTTTATCCTGCTTGGAATTGCAGTGTTTTTTGCCCTTTAGGAGGTGGAACAATCTCAATACAATTGCAATATAATGTATTTAGCATCTTTCATACAAACTAAGTCACAGACTTTTACATAGGATTAAATGCCAGTTACAAATTTAAAATAGTAACAAAGAGATAGAGACATTAGATGTATTGAAAGCTCACTGAAGTCAGTGAGAAGACCTTGGACCAGGCACATTAAGGGGAGCAGGCATCGAAGGAATCTATGACACAGACAGTTTTGAATTTATTTGAAGGGAAGAGAGAAAAGACCATTTGCCATTTTAAAACATAGATTTTTCACCCTCTGTTGCTATCTGACATATCCACACAAACAAAAGGCGTAAATTTGTCATAATGAACTATTCAAATTGACTATACAAAAAGTACTGTCATTCACAAAATTTGTCTTAAATATCTTACGACGAGAAGTCCTGTGGCACCTTATAGACTAAGTTAATCTCTACGGGTATGTCTACACTACCACCCTAGTTCGAACTAGGGTGGTTAATGTAGGCAACCAAAGTTGCAAATGAAGCCCGGGATTTAAATATCCCGGGCTTCATTTGCATCTTGCCGGGCGCCGCCATTTTTAAAGCCCCGCTAGTTCGGATTAGGCTTCCTATTCTGAACTACCCGTACACCTCATTCCACGAGGAGTAACGGTAGTTCAGAATAGGAAGCCTAATCCAAACTGCCTTCTCCGTGCCGCATGTAGCCGCAGGCACGGAGTCCAAACTAGCGGGGCTTTAAAAATGGCGGCATCTGGCAAGATGCAAATGAAGCCTGGGATATTTAAATCTCGGGCTTCATTTGCAACTTCGGTTGCCTACATTAACCACCCTAGTTCGAACTAGGGTGGTAGTGTAGACATACCCTAAGGTGCCACAGGACTTCTCGTTGTTTATACAGATTCAGACTAACATGGCTACCCCTCAGATACTTAAATATCTTAGGGTATGTCTACACTACCCCCCTAGTTCGAACTAGGGGGGTAATGTATGCATACCAAACTTGCTAATGAAGCCCGGGATTTGAATTTCCCGGGCTTCATTAGCATAAAGCCGGCTCCGCCATTTTTAAAAGCCGGCTTGTTCGAACCCCGTGCCGCGCGGCTACACGCGGCACGGGCTAGATAGTTCGAACTATGTAGCCATTCCGATCTATCTGTACACCTCGTTCCATGAGGCGTACAGATAGATTGGAATGGCTACATAGTTCGAACTATCTAGCCCGTGCCGCGTGTAGCCACGCGGCACGGGGTTCGAACAAGCCGGCTTTTAAAAATGGCGGAGCCGGCTTTATGCTAATGAAGCCCGGGAAATTCAAATCCCGGGCTTCATTAGCAAGTTTGGTATGCATACATTACCCCCCTAGTTCGAACTAGGGGGGTAGTGTAGACATACCCTTAGTTATAGTAGCTTTAGAGATTATTTGTAACAGTAAAGGTGCAACATTTTCAGGCAGATGTAAGACTTAAATTGATGTCCCTCTAATTCTTGTGAATTGGTAACCAGGAGAACATAAGAATGGCCATACGGGGTCAGACCAAAGGTCCATCTAGCCCAGTATCCGTCTTTCAACAGTGACCAATGTCAAATGCCCCAGAGGGAGTAAACAGAAAAGGGAATCACCAAGTGATCCGTTTCCGGTCACCCTGTCATCCATTTCCAGCCTCTGACAGAGGCTAAGGACATCATTCCTACCCATCCTGGCTAATTGATGGACCTACTCCATGAATTTATCTAGTTCTTTTTTAAACCTTGTTAAAGTCCTGGTCTTCATAACATATTCTGACAAGGAGTTCCACAGGTTGACTGTGCTCCGTGTGAAGAAAAACTTCCTTTTGTTTGTTTTAAAACTGCTACCTATTAATTTTTATTTGGTGATCCCTAGTTCTTTTAATCTTTCTTCATATGGGACCTGTTCCAAACCCCTAATCATGTTTGTTTGCCCTTTTTTGAACCTTTTCCAATGCCAATATATCTTTTTTGAGATGAGGTGACCACATCTATATGCAGTATTCAAGATGTGGGTATACCATGGATTTATAAAGAGGCAATTCTCTGTCTTATTCTCCATTGCTTTTTTAATGATTCCTAACATTCTGCTTGCTTTTTTGATTGCCACTGCACATTGAGTGGATGTTTTCATAGAACTATCCACAATGACACCAGGATCTCTCTTTTGAGTAGTTATAGCTAAATTAGTCCCCATTATATTGTATGTATAGCTGGGAAGGCACATAGTACATTCAATAACTTGTATTAGAGTACTCTGGTGATTTTACCGTGGATTATCAGTGTTCCCTGTAAGATGAGTGCTTAGGTGGTCACACAGGAGATTCAGGTGCCACCCCACTGATTCGCAGTGTACTCCCAGCTGGCATTATGTGTTTTTACTGGTGGTGCACATCCATACATACTTTGGTGCACATAACATTTATTCCATACATGGATGGGAAAAATTTGAGGAAACATTGATTATATTTCAAATTCAAGCTTATCCTCTCTATTGTGATTACTCAGATACTATATATTCTGTCTAGTCTTTCTTTATGGATCTTCTTCTGCATTTGAATTCACATTCCTTTTCAATCTATTCTTTTTACAGCAGCCTGCCACTGTTCATGTCCCAAGATACTCCCACCTTTATGTATTAGCATCCTTATGACTCTTTTCTTTCTTCTAGCTTTCCATTGTGGATGATTATGAAGCATCCACTTCCTCCTTTGTACCTCTTCCCTAATTATGTTTATGGAAGCCATCCAGATTAGATTGTCTTCCTTAAGTGCTTTCCCCCTATCCAATACTTAAGGATGAAAATCTAATCTTAAGTAGGGCTATTGAAGGAATAAAGCTAGTACGTGAATGAGGCTGACAGAATCTGTCAATTTTCTGAATTGATTTCAGTTATATCCTTCTGCAATTATGATGCCAGGAAGTGGTCACACTGCTGTAGATCCAAAAGTGTATAGCCAGACATAATCCTCTTTCTCTTTTCTTCAATGCCTCTTGAGTATGCAATAGTTCTTTTGGCCTACCTTATTTCATTGTAAGCACCTGTATGGTTTCCTGTCTTTGAGCACTACTGTTTTCCTATTACATTGATGGAGCCAGAATATATTTTAGGTCTAAGCACCCATGTAGGGGGAATAAGGAGGCTCCTACCCACGTATACTCCCCAGAGATTTCATTTAAGGCTCGTGTAGTTTGGCAGTCTGGTTAGGGAGCATGCAAGCATGATCTGCAGGACACTTTCCTTGTATGAGCAAATGGGTGAGGAAAGGAGAGGAGAAACGGTAGAGCCACAACTGTTCTCTGGCTGTTCTCTGCTGTGTTTCCTCAGTGAAAACTGGCTGAGTATATTCCTTTCCTCATACTTCGTCTAGAAATGCCGCATACTCCAGACCACTGCGCACACACCCCTTATGAAGTACAGCAGCTCAGGGGAGTTGGAACTCACAGGGATGATTCTGAATTATATTTTGTTTTTGGATCTCATCCTGGTGTGATGAAATCATACTGTCCCATACTCAGGGCTACAACAAAAATCATGATATAGTCCCTGGAAAGTAGCTGAAAGACTTTAAGAAAATGTACGTTATATATAATTGAATAGTTACTTTGTTAGAAGTTCTGTATAGTTAATATGGCTATCCTAATGCGGCATTACAGACTTAGACCAGTCCACTTCATGATGACTGTACTGATGGACATTATTTTTTTCATTCATTAGCTGTCTTATGTTGACAAAAAAATCTTATCTGTTACTATAGGCCAGGGGTGGGCAATAATTTTTAATGGGGGGGGGCCACTCCAAAATTTTGGCAAGTGGTTAAGGGCCACATTTCTACTGAGGGGGCCTGGGGTCTGGGACAGAGGTTGGCTGTAGAAGGGAGCATGGGGGAGGGAACTGGGGTGCAGGAGGGGGTGTGGAGTCTGAGAGGGCGTTTGGGTGAAGAAGGGGGTTGTGATCTGGGTCAGGGTCTTGGGATGCAGAGTCCAGTAGGGAGTATGGGTGCAGAGAGGATTCTGGCTGGAGGGAGGGGATTTAGGATGGGGTTTACAGGATCTTTCTAAAAAGCCTTCCCTTTTCAAAAGAACCGTGTCTAGACCACGGTTTTACTTTTGAAATGGTGCTTTTTTGAAATAGCGCCATTATGTGATTATGCAAATGAAGCATGGGAAATTAAATCCCGGCTTCATTTGCAATATCAAAGTGCCTAATTTACATCCCTCTGTCGAAAGAGAGATGTAATCTAGACACAGCATCCCAGAATACAGCAGCCACATTTAAAGCAACTGCTGCTGCACTGTCTTTAAGGGTCCTAGCAAGGCAGCCATGATTCGGATCCAGTGGCTTGGCAAACCGGTTCTGGACCGCTGGCTGTCTCTTGCCCACCCCTGCTATAGGCAGTGCATGCCCAGTGAATAATCTGAATTTAGACATTGGAAGTGTGCTGTGTTTTATAGTAGTCATTATAAATGTGCAGTAAATATTGTATGTCATTACTCCGTGATTGAAAAGTTATAGTATGAAACCATTTGAAAACACCTTTCCCCCTACTTTTAGAAAGGTTCATAGTCTTATAAGAAAACAAAGAAGACAGACATTTTTATGCTGCTTAACATTTTGCTCCCATGGAAAAAGTATACAGCAGTGACTGCTAAAAAGTCAACATTGCCATGAGTTCCCATAGACTTAATATATGAAATATGGTAGATACTTCCTGTTAGAGGTACATGGGAAAACTGATATATTAATACCTGTTAGAATAGTAGAATCATTTAGTAGTAGCTGTTGGCAAAAGCTTTTTTTAAAAGAACAGATTTCTACCTCAAAAAAATTGAAGAGATATCACCTCTGTATCCCCTCACATCCCCAAGTAAGATCGAGCATAATAAGTTTTAACATATTTTTTCCATAATCTATCATAGCCATCATTACACAACAGCTAGTATTTATGGAGGGCAATTACACATGTATTAATCTGCCACTATTATTTGATAATTCATCAATGCAAGAAAGTTCATAATACTGAGAAGAGTAAAATAGGCATACAGCTATAGAAGACTATCAATAATGTTGACTTAATTGAAAGGCAGTACAATTCCCACCCATTTAATGGTGAAGGATTGAGTCCTAAATGGCAGACTGCTTCTTACATTACATATAAGAGAAAAAAATGTTCATGCTTTTCCTAATTAGACCAGCCCTTTCCTTCTTCCCTCTTCTACCCCATTCCCCTCCTCCTTTTGTGATACAAGTAATTACCTTACACAGTTGACAGATATCCTGGAATTGGCACCAAATTATAAACAGGGAATCTGAAAATAACCTCTGCCTCATCCTTTGAAAGAGGTCATCACCTTGTGAATTAAAAAAGAAAAAATTCAAAAAACGCAGATTCTATCACATTCACCCATAAAGTTCTGCTACACGGGTCTGTGATGGGGTTGACTTGTCCCGACGCCCCCTGTGGTAGGCTGGAGGCCTTGTTGTACCCTGCCCCAGTGAGAAGAGCAGAAAAGAGGTCCTACAAGTAGATTAGAGGGGCTGCTTCTCCAGCAGCCAATCATGGCCCAGCAACCAGATATAAGTTCTTGTAGGAGCTTTACCCAGGAAGACTGGAATGACAACAGCACTTTGGACAGCTCCGAGTAGGAGCTGGACTTCAGACTTGCGCAGAACCCATGTCCAGCAGCTGAAGACTAGCCATTAACAAACAGCAACACCTTGCAGAACCCTGGGCAGGGTTCAGGGAGAACTTTACTGCAAAGACCAGAGAGAAAGGACGGGCCAGAACAGCTTCTCTGGGAAGTGGCCCAGGGAACGTGACAGCAACAGACTCCTTTGGTACTTAGCGGACAACTGCTGCTTACAGCATTCCTGGGCCAGGCCCCAGAGGAATGGGTGGATGGGCCTGGATCCCTCTTCCCTCCCCTCCTTTCTTCCCCCCACACAACCACAACAGGGGGTAAGAAGAAACCTAGTCCCAGGCAACTGACCAGAAAGCTTTCTGGTCCACCTCCACCCCTGAGAACAGCCAGGAAGAGCAATTGCAAACACACCCTTGCCAAACAAAGGGATACTCACAAAAGGGTGAGGTGGTGGACGTACCATGCTCACAGCTGGCTCAGCTGTGAAGAAAAGTGAGAAGGTCACTCATCCCAGGAGATGCTGTGTATGAAGCCTAGCCATCATCTCTGAACCAACACTGAAGGTCTCAGTTCAGATGATGGCAATGTGCTTTGAGCAAGGCCATATGTTGCTTCGACAGCGGGCACTTTCATGTGATGGCTTGTCGTGGGCTAGAGTCAGGCAGGAAGGCCTCTCCAGGAACCTTGTGAGAAGGGCTGAGGGGTTCCTGTATGAGAGTGTCATGGAGCCGAGCACTCCGTACTGGTGCTCCATGTGCACAGGCTGTTGTGAGAACCCCAGGCCAAGTAGGCCGAGTGAGCAGCAAACAGCCCCTCCCAGCCCGCCACCTGCCCCCATGTGTGTGTAGGGAAAATTATAGAACTCACCTGAAGTGCCTTTCCTATGTTCATCTGACACCTGGGAGATATTCTGGGAGGGAGGGACTGGCTCCAGGGTGAAGAGTAGGTCCTGGCTGGTGGGCATGGTCACCTGCATGGCCTCCTCCTCTCCTCCTCCACAACCCCATCTCATGGAGGCTGACACCAGGTGTGTGTGCTGGCTGGACTCGACGACGACGGTGGGGGGAGAGAGATGACTGGCCCCCCGCCCAGGATGGTATCGAGCTGCTCACAGTAGTGGCATGCACATGTGTGGTGCCACCCCAGAGCATTAACTGTGCTTCCTGGCCTTGTTGTAGGCCTGCTGGAGCTCTCTCATTTTCATCCAAGCCTGGTCAAGAGTCTGGGTGTGACCTTCATCAGCCAGGCTGGCGGCATTGCGCTTTCTGGTGTGGCAATCCTGGAGGTTCATCTCCTCGCCCCAGACCTCGATGAGGATCTCCACACCAGTCCAGGCTGGTGCTCTTCTGCATCCTTGGCCAGTGGCAGCTCAGGGTGCTGCGAGAGTCCTGGCAGCTGGGGGGCGTGGGTTCAGAGGGAACAATGCGGTCTGCCATGGCATTGTTGGCTGAGGCTCTATGGCACGGGGCTTGCCAAGCTTCACAGGAGAAGAGGAGCAGTGGAGCTGGCAGGTGTGTCCAGAGCAGCCACAAGTGCAGCTGTGAGAGGCCTCTGGAGGCCAATTATTTTTAATTAGCTGCACTGGATCTTCCACACTAACGCTATTTCAAAATAACAAGTTTGAAATAAGCGTTATTCCCTGAGGAAACAAGGAGTACAGATTTCGAAATAACCAGCCTGTTATTTCAAAATAATAGGCTGGGTAGTGTGGACGCTCCGCTTGTTGTTTCAAAATAAGGGGGGTTATTCTGAAATAACTCCCTAGCATAGACACAGGCTGAGTGCATTGGTTTCAGAAGAACAATCTCTAATGTACAGATATCTTCCCTAAATGATTATTCGCAAGCCATGAAAATAAGATCATGTACATGCTAATAAGGTTTTTATTATTGCATTATTTCTTGTTGTTCACTTAATTAAATACATTTTGATTAGTTGGCTTTAACATTACACACAAAATAACTTTTCAAAAATATTAAACAGACAAATTAATATTAGTGTTTTTGAAGGCATTATTTAATAGGGAACAAGTGATTTCTTTGGCCAGTTTAGAAAATAGAGCTATAATGGGATCTAATTTGAGATGCAATTATTTGTATTAGATGTTTTGTAATTATGAATTCTTTTTGTGAGTGGCTGAAGAAAAGAACAGAGTCCTTTTGAAAGTCTGGTATCCTCATTCTATCTGTATTTAACATTGTCAGATCACTGCTGCATAATGAAGATCTTCATGAATATACATGGAATACTGGTGACAGAAGAAAATATTTTCTTTTCTAACAGCACTTTCACTTGAGACAGATAAAGCAAATAAACGGCACCTCATTAGTTATATTGAAAAATCTAATTTAGCATAGGAGAGTTATACACCAAGCCAGTTAGCATAACTGATTGGCTTTGATGACTGCTATAAAAATAAAAGCAATTGATTTAAGGGCATTAGTGAATAAATAGGTTGTTGTAATACAGAATACTGCAGCTTGTCAAGTTATTTACGAATGTATCTACAAATTGAGCTCCATTTTATTCAGTATGAATGTGTTGATTAAGATAAGGAAAGAGTATGACACCAAAGTTACCCTGAGGAAAATAATGGACTCTGTTACTCGCCTTTCTGCAAAGTGTTTCATTATTGTTGCTGTCAACCTCACTGTGGTCCTTCTGTAAGAAATCAAGAGTCTGATACATGAATGTTATAAATTAGAATAGCGCAAACTTGACATAGTCCACACAAAGTTTAACTCAAAATATTTTTAGAGAGCCAGTAGTATTTGGGTGTTTTCTAGGAAAAAGCAAAAATACTGTAACTAAAAAGATCATCTCTGCTTCTTTTATTCTGTGTAGATCATCTTTTAAAGCAAAATAAATTTGGTCTGCAGATACTCAGAGGATATAATCCTTCAAATAGTACTTGGAAGAGTAGTCCCATAGATTTCAGTGGGAAAACTTGCACGAGTAAGGATTGTAGGGTCCAGTTCATGAGGAGGTATGCCTATTATATGACCATAAATATCAGGGTTATTAAATAAATGCAGCCATTTTGTTTTCCATTGTTCTCATTCATAATGGAAAATGTCAGGCAGCTACAACAACTTTTAGTGTGGAATATTGATGTGAATTCAGAATATTAGACTGCTTTCTGGCTGTATAATCATTATATCTCTCTGTTATCCTAATCACTATACATCAAGATTGTTGTATCTACTTTTAGCAATTTGTACTTGAAATTATAAATTTTAGTATGGTGCCGAAGCTGGACAAAAAGCGAGGTTCGAAAACTGATTGCCCCACTACAGGAATTTTGAAAGGAGGCTTCCTATAAAGATTTAATTATATATAATACCTGGGGGAGGGGGGAGGGAGAAACATAGGAGCCATAGAAACATGGATAAATGTTTCCCAGAGATTACACTTTTTAGTTTGAAATTTTGCAGTAATAGAATCATGAATTTATCTTACTTAATACTTAAAACAAACTTGATCCCTTTATTCCAGAAGCAAGAAGCTTGGTTTACATATACACCAGTCATGCTGGCTAAATGAGAAAAGTGTGCATACTTAACAGTTAGAAACCCAATAATTTAAAAACAATGACCTCATTCGTTTTAAACTGCCCACATAAAAAAACATATTTTCATCAAATACAAAAAAGGATGAAAAGAATCATGTTTATTTTATGTTAGAGATAAGTTTGTCAAATGGTAATATATGTATTTTCTTTATATTTCATATGAACATGTTTATGGGCTCAGTGTAAGATTTACCGTAGTCTTAACTACTAATTTCCCTTTTAAGTTTCTTAGGTCTTACGAATGCTTTTTTAGATAAATACATTGGCACCACTGGGGAATTTTTAAGTCCTTTTTGAAACTGTGTTTTGGGTTGGCTATGTGTTGATTTTTACAGATTTTGTTTTTCCTTGTGTTTCACTAAATAAAAATATTGGATGTGAATGATAAATGTAGGGGATGGAAAGGTATTGAATGGGCAACTGACAAAATACGAATGCTCATTACATAGCTAAGTTAGCCATCCATCAGTAAACTACTCAGCCTGTGTTTGCACTAAATATTACTTTTAAAAAGAAAACTATAACTCCAAGTCAAGAGTAACAGTCAAGAAACTTGGTTTTGTGGGCTCAGCCTAATACATTAGGATATTATACTTCCTCCCAAGTTACTGACTCTTCTCTGACTCAGTTAAAAAAATGTCTAATAATTCTTTGAGTTTACATACTGGTAATTTAGAAAGTTTCTTCTGTTTTTATAATTATTGCCAATTTGGTATTCTGTATTTTAGACACAAAGAATCTCTCTCAAACTGGTATTCATTTCTTCATTTGGACTTTTGCAAACAATACAGGTGCCCATCTAAGGCTCTGTGTGCTTGACAATCTTTTAAAAAATACTTTAATATAATCAGATCCATCAACTTCCCCAGATCAAATCCAATAGTTCAATAACATAAAATTGACCTCATTCCCAGCTCTCAAAGTCTGACATTGCCACTGCCAGCCCTATCCAGTCATCATCTTCTGACAAAAAAGGGAGAAAAATTGGGCCTTCCAGCATGCATTTAATGATAAAAATTTGCCTTGTTATGGAACTGTGAAGTCTGTGAAATTCAGGGCCCAAAGGAACAATGTCCTGTAATTTGGCCCTCCCCATACTAATGGCATTTTAATTCAGCCATCTTCACTGATTACAAATATGGTAGTATGAAGTTCAGCAATAGATACCCATAGATACCCATGAAGTGACACACACACTTACATACACCTCTCTTATGACGGGGGGTTACTGACTGATCCAACCCTCCCTGCCTGGCACTCTCTGCCCTTCACACCTGTCCTGATACCTGGAACTGCATCTTCCAGAAGCAATATGTGAGCTGGGGCATGCAGGGTCACATTGCTGCCTCTCCAGATTTCTGCCAGGCTTCAGACCAGAATGTGGCCAGCGGCAGCCTTTCAGCTCTGAGCCGGAAGGAAGGGATGGGAGCTGCTTCCTTCTGCAGGGGAGGAGGGGAGGAAAGGGATGATCTGGCAGAGCTCAGCTCTCCCCTATCCTCATCCTGCTGCCACTGCTTCCATATGGCTGGGAAGCAGCTTTTCACTTCCTGCTCACACAATGCCAAAAGACAGCTAACAGCTCCAGACTGCAGCTGCCATCAACATAACCCCACTTCTCCTGTCCTCTGGCTACAGTGTGGTCAGGAAGGCTATGCCTAGACTGGCCACTTTTTCCAGAAAAGCAGCTGCTTTTCTGGAAAAACTTGCCAGCTGTCTATACTGGCTGCTTGAATTTCCGCAAAAGCATGTAAGATTGTCAGTGCTTTTGCGGAAATACTATGCTCCTCCCGTTTGAGCAAAAGTCGTCTTCCGAAAAACTTTTGCGCAAAAGGGCCAGTGTAGACAGCTGAGATTTGTTTTCCGCAAAAAAGCCCCGATCGCGAAAATGGCGATCGGGGCTTTTTTGCGGAAAAGCGCATCTAGATCGGCCACGGACTCTTTTCTGCAAAAAGTGCTTTTGCAGAAAAGCGTCCTGCCAATCTAGATGCGCTTTTCCGAAAATGCTTTTAACGGAAAACTTTTCCGTTAAAAGCATTTCCGGAAAATCATGCCAGTGTAGATGTAGCCGAAGGGTTTCAGCCTTAAGGATGCTTTGTGCAACATGGCCCAGGGAAACTGGCTGCAGGGGCTTCAGCAGACCCAGTCATAATGGTGGCTCAGCAGAGGAGGGTGCCTAGGGAATGCAGCCTTATGCTTCTTGGGAGCAGGACCCATGACGGGAGGGGGGGGATGGGAGAGGGAGCTAAGTCTTTGTCCCAAGGGCTCTTGTGTGGAGTCTGCAGGTTTGGGGTGTGAACAGACTGGAAATCTTCAGCCATGCCTTCATTCCACTCCCACCCCATTTCCGCCACTCCAGAGCTGAGATAAGGGGCCAAGAGACTTCTGTGTCCTAGCACTGTGTGGGGCTTTGGCACTACATGGTTCTTCCTGGCCAGAGATAAGGGTCGTGGGCAGAGTTCCCTGTAAGCTAGCTGTCTGTATGGCTGCTCAGGAGAAATTCAAATGCCACCAAGCTGATTAGCGCACCACCCACAGCTAGGTTTTGTGTTTCTATCAGTGCTGCACATACGCACATGTCTCAGTGCACGTAAAAATTATTCTACACATGGATGGAAGAGAGTAGAGGGAACATTGGTCTTGGGATTTCCTGGGATGCTGACCTCAGCCGGAGGCAGTGAGGGAAGGAAGGAACCTACTGGCTAAGCTGTTGGGGAGCTCAGTGCTCTCATCAGGGGCTGGTTCTCTGTGCAGCACTGGGAGTGTATGTGCTTCATCGTGAGGAATATGGAGGAGCATTGGGGCAGGGAAGCTTAAAGGGGCAAAGCAGGGAGAAGACAGCGAGAGGAGAAGCACATAAAGAGCTGATGGGTGGGCAGCAAAGGTCGCCATCTGGCATCTGTCTGCACTCACCAAGTGCTGCAGCCAGTGCTGCAGTGAGGGCTGTGCTGATGGACCAGCAGGGGAGCAGCTGGCCCCATGTGCTGCATCTTCACCCTGCCAAAATCCTTGCACACCTATCCCCATTGTCAGCCACTAGACACACACACACCCACCCACACACCGCTGGTGGGCAGGCAACTGGCAAGCAGGGCTCCATCCAGCTCCGCCAGTACTGATGTAAGGGAGACACAAGTACTGGACAATTTGCCGCTTTTTACAAAAAAAAAAGGGGGACACCCCTGCTGGAGGATTTAAATACGGGGCTGTCCCTTTAAAAATGGGACATCTGGTCACCTTAATTACAGTGCCTGTCACTTTATCAATTTATTTTAAAAAAAATTCAAGTTCTAGTCCTGGGTGGCCACTACCCGAGGTGGAGGAGGACTTTGCCTTCCCAAACTGTCAGCCTGGCCCTGCCCACACTTCTCCCCCAGAGTGCCTGTTGTAGGTGTACTGGGGGTAGAGTGTTGCTGCCCTCAGTGCCCTTCCTCCCCATGTGCCAGGGCTGGGGAAGATGGGGCCACATGCCCTGTGCCAAGTGGGGGACATGCAGTGCTCCTCCTGGGGGGGGGGGGTGAGGAGGTGGGTTGGCTCTTGTGAGGAGCAGGTCCTCAACAGCAGGGGCAAGGCTGGAGGTGGAGCTGGGGACTTGCTTCCCCCAGCTATACCTTCGCCGACCACCCATGGTTCTAGTCAAAGATGTATTTTTTTACTTATTTGCTCATAATGCTATCAGTGAGTGTCCATGATAAGGGAAGGAGAGGTATTGAAGAGCTCACATATTCACAGAAGCACCACAACAGATGGCTTACACAGCAGTAGGCTTCTTTTATTGGATAAATCTCTGGAATGGCAGGAGGAGTCTCCAATAGCTCCGAATTTTTTCTTAAGATAAGATCAGATGAATTCATGCATAGAAACACAAGAATCACACTATAGTAAGAAGTGACGAAGGGGAGCAGTGTTAGGTTGCCTTTCATTCTTCACCACTAATGACTGACACATCTAATGCCATTATTCTTGGTTTCTTAGCTTTAACTTCTCCCCTCTTTCCCTGCTTCCACCAGCTGAGACTCTCAGTTCCTTGTTCACGGGTGCAATAATTACCTCTTGTCAGAATAATTCATTCTCAGGCTTGCTGCTGTGTGTAACACAAAGTGCTCAGGTGTCTGCTAATAGTATTTTTGCTTACTGAGCTCTAAAATAAAATGGTTACACTGCCTCATTGCTGCAGAGCTTTTTATAAGTGTATGTAGATCGTTGAATTGTTAGCCTAGCATCCTAGAGTGGCTCAGTTTGAGTCCATCTGGTGCTGCCAGTCCTGGCAGCATTTTTACGCAAGGACAAATTAATGATAAAGGGCAGAGCTGGGACAAAGGGAAAAACACTCCTCCAGACCCAGCCCTCAACAAAAAAAAAAGGCGGGGGCGGGGGAGAGCACCTTCACAAATAGGTAAAATTATACTAACATATAATATTTTCTGGGAAAGACTTAATGAATGTGTAGTGTAATTTTTAAAAAAGAAAATATCACAAAATGATAGCACCAACATGGAATGTGATGTAGAATATACTGAAAATATTGTGTCATTATATAAATTAATGTAGCACCTCACTTGTCAGAATGAGGTCAAACATCAAATTTTGCTGTTTTGATGTTAGATATTATCATCTATAATTTTAGAGATCATTCTTCTAGCTCTTTGAACCTCTTCAGTGTTTCCACATCCTTTTTGAAGTGATCTGACCAGAACTGGACACATCATACTAGCAGTTGTCTCCCTAGTGCAGTTTGCATAGGTAATGTCTCTTCTCTGCTTCTTCTTCATGCAATCCAATTTTAATTCACCCAGGAATTGTGTTGGCCACAGAATGATACTAAGAGATTATTTTTAAATAAAATGCCTAAATCATTTTTAGTGTCATTGGTTTCCACAAAACAGTCCCCTTTTCTTATGACAATTATTCCTTTGTGTCCAGCAAAGAGATTAATACATAAGAATTTAAAGCTAAAACCTCTGACTTTGAAGAAGTGGCAGCATCCATGATAGAGAATTCTTTGTGTTTTTATAATCCCAGCTGGAATATGCAATACTAAGAGCTCCATTTTAGACTCCTAGACTGCAAGGCCTGGGACCATTGTCTGACCTTCTGCATATTGCGGGCTACACAACCTCACCCAACTACTCCTCTGAAAGACAGAACCATACCATCTGGCTGAATTACTGAAATTCTCAAATCATGATTTAAAGACTTCAAGTTACAGAAAATCTACCATTGGCACTAATTTAAATCTGCAAGTGACATGTGCCCCATGCTACAGAGGATGGCACACAAAACAAAAATAAAACAAAAACCAGGGCCTCTGCCAATCTGACTGGGGGAAATTCCTTCCAAACCCCAAATATGATGAACAGAGCGATCCTGACTATGCGGAGAATACCCATCAGCCAGACACCTGGGAAATAATTCTCTGTAGTAACTAAGAAACCTCCTCTTCTACTGTGGCACAACTGGCAGATGAGAATAATTTATTGCAAGCTGTCACAGATCGGCTATGTAACATTGTAATTTTAACATTAAGGGTACATCTAGACTACAGGCTTTTGTCGACAGAGGCTTTGTCAACAGATACTGTCAACAAAGCCTCTGTCGACAAAGAGCGTCTAGACTACAGCCAGTTCTGTTGACAGAGAGTCTAGACGCTCTCTTTTGAAAAAGCACAGTGTGGATGCAATAGCGCCTTTTGTCGACAGAACTCTGTCGAAAAAAGACATTATTCCTCATAGAATGAGGTTTACTGCCATTGACAAAACTATCGTGTTCTGTTGACTTACTGTCAACAGAACTTGGCGGTAGTGTAGATGCAGGTATAGTTTTGTCGACAAAAGTGGACTTTTTTTGACAAAACCCTGTAGTCTACCCTTAGGGTGTTTTATTTCTTGTGTCTGTATTAGCAACACCAAAAGAAAAGTCTCCCAGACAAATCAGAAAAATGTGGTCGGTATGAGTGTCATATTATTAATTATTATTTAAATTGTGAGAAATAATACAGGGTTAAAGCATGGCTGTAAGAAAAGTGGTATTGAAAAATCTCTGAAATAAGTAACGTCTGTAAAATTATAAACAGCAATTACCAGCAATGTTACGAAGCCGATCTGTGACAGCTCGCATTAAATTATTCCCAACTGCCAGTTGTGGCACACTAGATAGGGAGGTCTCTTAGTTACTACAGAGAAAATTTGATCCATATGCAGTGCTTGAAACTGATTCCGGAAGGCACTTAAACATGTACTTATGTTCATCCCTATTGATTCAGAAGGGAAGTTAAAGATATCAGTGAGACTCTATTACAATCAGGGCAAAGGACACTCAGAATGCTTTTTAAAAAACCTATCAGAAGCAAAAGAATCTTAGCATTGACATATGTCAGTAAACAGGGGAAGATGGTAAAATTGTCAATAGTAATGCACACAAAGAAGAAGCATTCAATAAATATTTCACTACTGTATGTGAAAATAAGCTGGGTAATATAATTATAGCTTAGTGATGGTAAAAATCTTTTTTTTATTTTAGTAACTAAGGAGCATGTTAAATGCATCTACCAAAGTGAAATATGTTTAGTTCACCTGGTTGACATAAGTTGTACCAAAAAATTGACTGATGATTATCAATAATTATTTTTTAAGAAGTTTTGAAATAGCCAGTAAGTCCCAGAGGACAGAAGGAAGATAATGTTGTGCCAATATTTAAAAAGTATAAATGGACTAATTACTATGGACCTGTGAGCCGCTCAATGACATGTGTGGTGAAAAACGGGGAGCTGATGCAAGTCTCAATCAATAATAGGATGGGAACATAAAATCATGACAAAATCTGCAGATGACAAAGATTGGTGGAATGGTAAATAATTATGAGAGTAATTCATTTACACAGAGTTGTCTGAAGTGCTAACTAAGGAGGCCTGGTCATACAGCATGCATCTTGTTATGACCAAATGCCAGGTCACACAGCTAAGAACAAAGAATAGAAGACATAGTTACAGGGAAAGGAGGCAGAAGCAGTAACTGAATAAAATATTTGGATCATGGCTACAGCTCCAGCCCAAGCCCAACCATCTGCACCAATGGTTTTCAACCTGTGGTCCTCAGACTCCTGGAAGTCTGCAGATTTCTCTATTCAGTATGTTTAGGGCAAACCTACTTGTTCCCCTTGAAGGGGTGGGTGTTGGGTTTCTGAGGCCCCACAAGTCGTATTCAACCCCGCGTGCATCCTAGTGGTCAGATTCAATAGTAACACGCTTTCTCCCGCAGGGCAGTACAGTCTAGCAGACAGAGTCACTAATAGCACCCTCTTCCCAAAGGGCACTGGGGCCTAGTGGCCACAGTCACAAAATGAACAACAAGGACCCCTTTCTGTGGGGTGGTTAGGCCTAGCAGTCAGAATCAGTAGCTGTGCCCCCTTCACACAAGGCAGCATGGCCTAGCAGAGTCAATAGTAACGGGGAGGGTACAGCCCCTCTAGGATTTGCTAACGAGGGGGTAGGAGGAGCCGGGCCTATCCTCACCACCGGGTCCCAGCCCAGGGTCTTGTCAGCAGTGGAATGGTCCACAGCTAGCTTGGTGGGGAATCCTTCCAAAACACGCCAAGCACCTGGGGTACAACTCCCTGCCCTCCTACCTGTCTCTCCCATGTAGTCTCTCTAGCTCTTTCCTCCAGCCTGGGGACTTTGCTGAGGGTCCCTGTTGACTGGCAATGGCATCTGGGTGCACCTGCATTTCTCCTTCAGGAGCTCCTACAGCACCTCTTTGCTTGTCAGTGGGCAGCCCAGACTAAGCTGCTCCACCGGTCTTTATAGCTGGCCTCTAGCTGGAGCATGCCCAGCAGGGCTGTGAGAGCAGGGCCTTCTCCTCCAGGTAGCCAGGGTTAACCCTCACAGACCCAGTATGTAGTTGATACACCCCATCAGAGGTCCACAAATGAAAAAAAATTGAAAACCGCTGGTTTATACTGTCATTTTTAGTCCTGAAGGCTGACCCCTGTAAATCTAAGCCCATTGACCAAGGCTCTGAAGTTCACTGCTATAGGTTTTTTAATTGCAATGTAAACATACCCTCTTGTGACCATAGTAGTTAACTGAACATGAGCTTCCAATGTAATACTATGGATAGATGGGCTAATGTGATCTTTTACCTACCAGAAGAAGGGAGATGATGTTTTTATTTCATGGCAGGACAGAGACCACTACTGGAGTATCATGTTCAGGTCTCGTGTTCATACTTCAGAAAGGATATTGAAAAGAGTTAAAGAAGGTTCAGAAAAGACCTACAACAATGATTGAGGACGGAAAATCTGCCTCAAAGTGAGGACTAGTCTACACACACACAAAATTGTACCACTTTTAACTATACTAGAATATTTAAAATAGTACTTTCCCCGTAATGTGGACACAGTTATGTTAGAATAAAGGTGCCTTATACCAGTATAGTTGTTGCAGTAGGTAAGGGTAATAAGTATTTACTACTTGTAGCTGCTGCAGCATGAGTACACAGCTACCCAAATATGTCCCAAGCAGGATTGTGCTCATGTCAGTTAGCATCTCACACTGCTGTAGCTACTCTGTTTCGGGTTCAGTCAGAGCTCGCACAATATTTCTCCTTGAGCTGGAAATCACACCTTCCGAAAAGACATACCTTAGGGCTACGTCTAGATGGCATGATTTTCCGGAAATGCTTTTAACAGAAAAGTTTTCCGTTAAAAGCATTTTTGGAACAGAGCGTCTAGATTGGCACGGACGCTTTTCCGCAAAAGCACTTTTTGTGGAAAAGCATCCGTGGCCAATCTAGACGCGCTTTTGTGCAAAAAAGCCCCGATCGCCATTTTCGTGATCAGGGTTTTTTTGCGCAAAACAAATCTCAGCTGTCTCCACTGGCCCTTTTGTGCAAAAGGAACTTTTGCCTGAATGGGAGCAGCATAGTATTTCCGCAAAAAGCACTGATTTCTTACAGTAGGAAGTCAGAGCTTTTGCGGAAATGCAAGCGGACAGTGTAGACAGCTGGCAAGTTTTTCCGGAAAAGCAGCTGATTTTCCAGAAAAACTGGCCAGTCTAGACACAGTCTAGGTGTCCTAATGTCTTTAAATAAGACTCGGTGTCATTCTGGAAGATATGCTTTAATCATACTCCTATTACTAGACTCAAAAGATGGATGCATAAGTCTTGGTTCTGACTATGGCAATACTTTATTTAAAAATCTGTACAACTGATGACTCATCAAACCACTAAGGACTGTTACTAACTTACCTAATATTGTATTCGTTTTGTTATAAGTCTTTTAATTCGACATAGTACCATTTGTTGGTGTATCCAGTCATAGGAGGTACGTAAAATCTAAATCTTGCAAAAGGGTCTCAAACCCAAGTTGTGACTTATTGACTTGTATGGGTATCTGCATTTATATGGGTCTGCAGTTTATATGGGTCTACTGCAAGCGTAGGGTCTACTGCAAGCGTAGGGCCTAAGGCATGCATTAGTCATATCCATTATTCAAACATTCCATTCACTTAGACAAAGAAAAAGAGTTAGTGATTTATGAGTCAGGAATATACGGAAGACACTCCTCTTGATAAATCTTGAGATTTACTACCTTAACCTCAAAAAAAGTAATGAGTTGATTGAGGCCAAAGAACATACATGTTAAATCATTATAAGTAATCTGTTAGCTACAGATGTCATCTCTTGTGCAAAAAATCAGCAAAAATCAATACTTTACTCACATAAATCATAGGCATGGGACATTGGTAAGCTTATTTATAAATTCCATCTCTTAGTTTATAAAATAAGTATACTTAACACTTTTTTTGTTAAACCAATAAGTGGTATTCTGTCTCATGTTTAGATAAAATAATGTCCGAAGTTTGAATTAGTAGATTTTTTTCCACTAGCTACCTTACTATAATTTCCTGTTACTGTTTTAATAAGTTATAATATATATAATATTACATATGAATGGCTCTCTATGTAGGTATATATGTATGAATTTCCTCTTTAAAAAAGAAAGATGATACACCTATATGGGACCAAAGCCATCAGCATTTAATCCTAGAATAGTAATAGCATTTCCATAGATGGTGATAGCATTTCCAATATCGATTTCCCTTTCAACAACACTTGTGTAGATAGGGTTACTTATAGGATAGGTAACAATGTTACATTTCTTTCATGGATTTTTCTTTTGGTTTATGCATCTGTGTATAACTTTGTAGAACTAAAAGTCATGAGTTTTTAGCAATAATTTAATCAAATTTTAGAGCTGATAAAATATTCAGGAAAGATGTTCATTGAATAATATTTGACTTCATTATTATTGCATTAAACAGCATGTCTTATTGCAGATACAATACCATGCTTGAATATACATATAGTAAAAATCATACTATACTGATAAAATACTGGCAAAAACATACAATGAAAAAATTTGGCAATTTCTTTATATATTGCTTAAATTATAACAATTCAGCAATTCCTAAGAATGGAGAATGTCCAAATAAAAGCTTTAAAAATATACAGCTGTTATTCCCAATACATAATTTATCTACAAGCTCATGTATATTCAGACAAATTAGAAATGATCCATACCAGTGGATCATTTCACAACATTTCAGTGAGAATGGCTTTTCCTTTAATCAGCAGATGAGAAGTGTAAATGCTTCCATCTTATGGGTTTGTCAAAATATTGCTGATCTTACAAGGAAGAGTAGAGACATGGGCACAATTTTACTTCTCTCTTTGGAAGTCAGCTCCAGTCAATCTGATGGGGCTGCATATTCCCAAGACTTGCAGACAAGGGTCTTCCTACTTCCCCAAAATAAGCTTATGAGTGAAGCTAGGCAAATTATTTAGTAGAATTTAGAAAACTGCATTTAATGTTGTCATAAGATCTAAAAGGTTAGACAGCTATCGTGAGAAATCACTGTTGTCTGTGAATAATTTGAGCTCATTTAATAACTTAGAATTCCATTTCCCCTTGTTCACGTGAGAAGAACAGGAGAAAAGTCAATTAAATGAAGAGATGGCAAATGTAAAACTGACAAAAGGAACTATATGGATAGTATAATAAGAATACCATATTGTGCTTTCCATCACTTGATCTCAAAACATTTTGTAAAAGAGGTCAGTATCATTTATTCCCATTTTACAGAGAGGTAAACAGGGTAGCCAGAAGGCCAGTGGTATAAAAAAGAAGTGGTCTCCTGAATATTGGACTAATGCTGTGTCCTCTAGGCCACACTACCTCCCCTAATATCCAGAGTTGTTATAATTAACAGTAACAAAGATGTTGAAAGTCATATTAAACTTCATGCATCAGGGATTCAGCCAATCTTTGACTGTTAGAGACTATACTGGAGCCAAATGCATAAGGGCAGGTTATTTCACACTGCTCTCTGAGGCTATGTGTACACCACCAGGTTATTCTAAAATAAAATATTTTGAAATAATAACTCCCAAAATAGTAATTTTGAAATAAACTTATTCCTCTTCACTAGCAGGAGTTATTATTTCAAAATAACAGAGTACGCGTATACACTGCAAGCCCATTATTTCAAAATAATTTCTAAATGACGGGCATCTTACTCCAACTTCTGTAACCCTCATTTTACGAGGAGTAAGGGAAGTCGAAGGAAGAGTATTTTTCCTTCGACTTCCTGCTGTGTAGACAACACCTAAAGTCTAGTTAAGCTATTTTTACTTCAGCTACACAATTAACGTAGCTGAAGTTGCATATCTTAATTTGGCTTTAGCCTTCGGTGTAGATGTACCCCTTGTTATTTCTAAATAACCCCTATGTAGATGTGCTCTAAGGGGTCTGTCTGTGAAACGTGCTACTGGCCACTGAAGGATTCCACAAATAATATTAGACTAAATCAACGTTGGGTCTGATACAGCATGGCAATTCTTATGATCCTTTGGGTTTTTTTCTAATTTTCATTAGAATTGCATCTGTTATGTGTGTCCCCCAATATGAACATTAGAATTGAAGAATTAATGTGGATTTGTATTAATCCACAGATGGTTATAGTTGTATAGAAAACAGTTAGTTGAGACAGACTTTTATGGCACCATTCCAAAATATCATTCCACTCAAAGGGAAATTTCGTCCATGCTGCTCATGCCAGCATGCTGCCATTTCTAAAGATTAAAAATTCCCCTTAGTGTAAGTAAGTGCTGAAAATTCAGTTGAACTAACAAGATTTGGAGATGATTTTTAGTAGACTTGTTTTTCAACTGTTGCAATAACAATAGACATTCTTTACAAAAGATATGTGAGGGGGTTCCTGCATTTTGTGACAAATATGTCACTGAAGAGAAAGCTAGATCTCAAGCAGAGGTTGGGATACAATATATTGGAGAAACCAGGATCCAATGTAGGGACTGAAGGATGTTTGGTTGACAGTCTTAGAACTAGTAAAACAAGGTGCGTGAAGTAGTAACTTTTATTGGACCAACTTCTGTTGGTGAGAGAGAGAGAGACTTAAGCTTGCACCAAGCTCTTTTTCAGGTCTGTGAAACCTACTCTTAAGTGTCACAGCTAACTGTCAAGTGGAACAAATTGTTTAGTATTAGTAATTTACAGGCATTTCAAGGGACCCTTCAAGCTGAAGTGACCCGTTAACACCACCCTGGAGCTCCCAATGAGTTACTGCCTATTGAGCAATATGAAGCCCGGTATCAGAAGCAAGCTCCCCACAGACTAAGATACACGAACTCAAAGTAGCACCAGACTCTACTGGAAAAACATATGCACAACCTGTGGTCCTATCTTCATAGCTAAAATAATCAGTCCCCTCCACCACACACCTTTCAGGATCCCTGGGTCCTATGCAAGTCTGTCATAAAATGTGGTGTAGCTAATCCAGTGCTCTAAATACCCCAAATAGCAACTACGTGGATTTACCTAGACAATCACCATCCTCTCAAATCCATTTACACAGGAAACTGATAAAAGACAAAAATATCAAATCATATAAAATGATCACTCTATGCCTGACTTACCAGGGCTCATTCTCAAAAGAAATGTACACAACACTTTCAAAAGATGAGCCTGGGAGCTTAATTTCATAGCTTTGGTAGATACTAAAAATCATGGACTGCATAAAGACACTGGATTTCTGAGTTCTGAATGAACTCAAATAAGAAATTGCATAACTTGTAAATTGTAGGACAAATTATAAAGGATGAATATAGGCAAACAACACAGGAATGCAGGGGCAAGATTAGAAAGGCAAAGGCACAAAATGAGCTCAAACTAGCTATGGGAATAAAAGGAAACAAGAAGACTTTTTATAAATACATTAGAAGCAAGAGGAAGACCAAGGACAGGGTAGGCCCACTGCTCAGCGAGGAGGGAGAAACAGTAACAGGAAACTTGGAAATGGCAGAGATGCTTAATGACTTCTTTGTTTCAGTCTTCACCGAGAAGTCTGAAGGAATGACTAACATAGTGAATACTAGTGGGAAGGGGGGGAGATATAGAAGATAAAATAAAAAAAGAACAAGTTAAAAATCACCTAGAAAAGTTAGATGCCTGCTATCATCTTTGGAAAATCATGGGAGATGAGAGATTCCAGAATACTGGAAAAGGGCAAATATAGTGCCCATTTATAAAAAGGGTAATAAGAACAACCCAGGAAACTACAGACCAGTTAGTTTAACTTCTGTTCCAGGGAAGATAACGGAGCAAGCAATTAAGGAAATCATCTGTAAACACTTGGAAGGTGGCAAGTTGATAGGGAATAGCCAGCATGGATTTGTAAAGAATAAATCATATCAAACCAATCTGATAGCTTTCTTTGATAGGATAATGAGTCTTGTGGATAAGGGAGGAGCGGTGGATGTGGTATATCTGGACTTTAGTAAGGCGTTTGATACAGTCTCACATGATATTCTTATCAATAAACTAGGCAAATACAACCTAGATGGGGCTACTATAAGGTGGGTACATAACTTACTGGATAACCGTACTCAGAGAGTAGTTATTAATGGTTCACAATCCTGCTGGAAAGGTGTAACTAGTGGGGTTCCGCAGGGGTCTGTTTTGGGACTGGCTCTGTTCAATATCTTCATCAACGATTTAGATATTGGCAGGGCCGGCCCGAGCCCTTTTGGCGCCCCGGGCCCGGGAGCACAGTGCTGTCCCCGGGCACACGGCGCATGTGCAGGCCTGTGTCCAGGGCGCATGGCTCATGCGCGGGCCAGCCACGGCCGCTGGCGTGCAGCCCGGGACCCGTCCCCGGGGTGCACGGCGCATGCGCTGCCCAGCCCGGTCCGGCCGCTGCTGCTGTGGGGGGAAGGGCGCTGCTGGCCGGCGCTGTGGGGGAAGGGCTGGCGCTGCGGGAGCCGGGCGCGCAGCACTTGATGGCAGCTGTAAGAGATGCTGCGCGCCCCTTACAGCTTCCATCAGGTGCCCCCCATTGGTTGGCACCCTGGGCAGCTGCCCGGCTCGCCCATGCATCAGTCTGTCCCTGGATATTGGCATAGAAAGTATGCTTATTAAGTTTGCAGATGATACCAAGCTGGGAGGGGTTGTGACTGCTCTGGAGGATAGAGTCATAATTCAAAACGATCTGGACAAATTGGAGAAATGGTCTGAGGTAAACAGGATGAAGTTTAATAAAGACAAATGTAAAGTGCTCCACTTAGGAAGGAACAATCAGTTTCACACATGCAGAATGGGAAGAGACTGTCTAGGAAGGAGTACGCCAGAAAGGGATCTAGAGGTTATAGTGGACCACAAGCTAAATATGAGTCAGCAGTGTGATGCTGTTGCAAAAAAAGCAAACATGATTCTGGGATGTATTAACAGGTGTGTTGTGAGCAAGACATGAGAAGTCATTCTTCTGCTCTACTCTGTGCTGGTTAGGCCTCAGTTGGAATATTGTGTCCAGTTCTGGGCACCGCATTTCAAGAAAGATGTGGAGAAATTGGAGAGGGTCCAGAGAAGAGCAACAAGAATGATTAAAGGTCTAGAGAACATGACCTATGAAGGAAGGCTGAAAGAATTGGGTTTGTTTAGTTTAGAAAAGAGAAGACTGAGGGGGGACATGATAGCCGTTTCCAGGTATCTAAAAGGGTGTCATAAGGAGGAGGGAGAAAACTTGTTCATCTTGACCTCTGAGGCTAGAACAAGAAGCAATGGGCTTAAACTGCAACAAGGGAGGTTTAGGTTGGACATTAGGAAATAGTTCCTAACTGTCAGGGTAGTCAAACACTGGAATAAATTGCCCAGGGAGGTTATAGAATCCCCATCTCTGGAGATATTTAAAAGTAGGTTAGATAAATGTCTATCAGGGATGGTCTAGACAGTATTTGGTCCTGCCATGAGGGCAGGGGTCTGGACTCGATAACCTCTCGAGGGCCCTTCCAGTCCGAATTAAAAAAAAAAGAACTATTAACAGTAATTTGTAACATAAGAACATAAGAACGGCCGTACTGTGTCAGACCAAAGGTCCTTCTAGCCCAGTATCCTGTCTACCGAAAGTGGCCTGCACCAGGTGCCCCAGAGAGGGTGGACCGAAGACAATGATCAAGCGATTTGTCTCCTGCCATCTCTCTCCAGCCTCTGACAAACAGAGGCCAAGGACACCATTTTATACCCTGGCTAATAGTCTTTTGTGGACCTAACCTCCATGAAATTATCTAGCTTCTCTTTAAACTCTATTATAGTCCTAGCCTTCACAGCCTCCTCTGGCAAGGAGATCCACAGGTTGACTACACGCTGTGTGAAGAAGAACTTTCTTTTATTCGTTTTAAACCTGCTACCCATTAATTTCATTTGGTGACCTCTAGTTCTTCTATTTAGGGAACTAATAAATAACTTTTCTTTATCGGCCCTCTCCACACCACTCATGATTTTATAGACCTCTATCATATCCCCTTTCCGTCTCCTTTTTTCTAAACTGAAGTCCCAGTCGCTTTAACCTCTCCTCATATGGGACCCGTTCCAAACCCCTAATCATTTTAGTTGCCCATTTCTGAACCCTTTCCAAGGCCAAAATATCTTTTTTGAGGTGAGGAGACCACATCTGTACACAGTATTCCAGATGTGGGCGTACCATAGTTTTATACAGGGGCAGTAAGATATTCTGTGTCTTATATTCTATCCCTTTCCTAATAATTCCTAGCATCCTACTTGCCTTTTTGACCGCTGCTGCAGACTGCGTGGAAGTTTTCAGAGAACTGTCCACGATAACTCCAAGATCCCTTTCCTGATTTGTCGTAGCCAAATTAGCCCCCATCATACTGTACGTATAGTTGGGGTTATTTTTCCCAATGTACATTACTTTATACTTATCCACATTACATTTCATTTGCCATTTTGCTGCCCAATCACTGAGTTGGGTGAGATCATCTTGGAGTCCCTCACAGTCTGCTTCTGTTTTGACTATCCTAAACAGTTTTGTATCATCTGCAAACTTTACTACCTCACTGCTTACCCCTTTCTCCAGATCATTTATGAATAAGTTGAAAAAGATTGGTCCCAGGACTGACCCTTGGGGGACACCACTAGTTACCCCTCTCCAATCTGAAAATGTACCATTTATTCCTACCCTTTGTTTCCTGTCTTTTAACCAGTTCTCAATCCAAGAAAGGACCTTTCCTCTTATCCCATGGCCATGTAATTTACATAAGAGCCTTTGGTGAGGGACCTTGTCAAAGGCTTTCTGAAAATCCAAGTATACTATATCTACTGGATCCCCCTTATCCGCATGCTTGTTAACCCCTTCAAAGAACTCTAATAGATTAGTAAGACAGGATTTCCCTTTACAGAAACCATGTTGACTTTTGTTCAACAAATTATGTTCTTCTACATGCTTCACAATTTTATTCTTTACTATTGTTTCGACTAATTTGCCCGGTACTGAAGTTAGATTTACCGGTCTGTAATTGCCAGGATCGCCTCTAGAGCCCTTTTTAAATATTGGTGTCATGTTGGTTACCTTCCAGTCATTAGGTACGGAAGCCAATTTAAAGGATAGGTTACAAACTACAGATAATAGCTCAGCAATTTCCCATTTGAGTTCTTTTAGAACCCTTGGATGAATGCCATCCGGTCCCGGAGATTTGTTAACATTAAGTTTTTCTATTTGTTCCAAAACCTCCTCTAATGACACTTCAATCCGGAACAGTTCCTCAGATTCACCACCCACGAAGGATGGTGCAGATTCGGGAATCTCCCCAACGTCCTCAGCTGTGAAGACTGAAGCAAAGAAATCATTTAGTTTCTCTGCAATGGCTTTATCGTCCTTGATTGCTCCTTTTATAGCTTGATCATCTATGGGACCCACAGGTTTTTTAGCAGGCTTCCTGCTTCTAATGTACTTAAACGTTTTGTTATTTCTTTTTGAGTTTTTGGCTAGCTGTTCCTCAAAATCTTTTTTTGCTTTTCTTATTACATTTTTACACTTGATTTGACAGTGTTTATGTTCCTTTCTATTTATCTCACTAGGATTGGACTTCCACTTCTTAAAAGATACCTTTTTGTCCCTCACTGCTTCTTTTACATGGTGGTTAAGCCACGGTGACACTGTTTTAGGTCTCTTGCTATGTTTTTTAATTTGGGGTATACATTTAAGTTGGGCCTCTATTATGGTGTCTTTAAAAAGTTTCCATGCAGCTTTCAGGGATTTGGCTCTAGTCACTGTGCCTTTTAATTTCTGTTTAGCTAACCTCCTCATTTTTGTGTAATTCCCCTTTTTGAAATTAAATGCCAGGGTGCTGGACTGCTGAGGTGTTCTTCCTACCACAGGAATGTTGAATGTTATTATATTATGGTCACTATTCCCAAGCAGTCCTGTAATGGTTATTTCCTGGACCTGATCCTGCACTCCACTCAGGACTAAATCGAGAATTGCCTCTCCCCTTGTGGGTTCCTGCACCAGCTGCTCCAAGAAGCAGTCATTTAAGCCATTGAGAAATTTTATCTCCGCTTCTCTTCCTGAGGTGACATGTATCCAGTCAATATGGGGGTAATTAAAATCCCCCATTATTATAGAGTTCTCTATTTTGGTAGCCTCTCTAATCTCCCTCAGCATTTCAATGTCAGTATCGCTGTCCTGGTCAGGTGGTCAGTAACATATCCCTACTGCTAATTTCTTATTATTGGAGCATGGAATTTCTATCCATAGCAATTCTATGGAACATGTTGATTCATTTAATATTTTTATTTCATTTGATTCTACATTATCTTTCACATACAGTGCCACTCCGCCACCCACCCAGCCTGCTCTATCCTTTCGATATATTTTATATCCCAGTATGATTGTGTCCCACAGATTTTCATTCCACCAGGTTTCAGTGATGCCTATTATGTCAATCTCCTCATTTAATACAAGGTACTCCAGTTCACCCATCTTATTAGTCAGACTCCTAGCATTTGTGTAGAAGCACTTTAAAAATTTGCCACTGCTTATTTGTCTGCCCTTCCCTGATGCATTGGATTCATTTGAATGCGGTTGTTTGTCTGCTCTGGCCCGTGGTTTGTCCTCTCCCCTCCTCTCTTTCTGACTACAGCTTAGAGAGTCTCTATCAATGGATTCTCCTCTAAGAGAAGTCTCCCTCCGATTTACGTGCATCTCCGCACCAATCGGCTTTCCCCCATCTCTTAGTTTAAAAACTGCTCTATGGCCTTTTTAATGTTTAGTGCCAGCAGTCTGGTTCCACCCTGGTTTAGGTGGAGCCCATCCTTCCTGTATAGGCTCCCCCTCTCCCAGAAGTGTCCCCAGTTCCTAATAAATCTAAACCCCTCTTCCCTACACCATCATCTCATCCACGCATTGAGACTCTGAAGCTCTGCCTTCCTACCTGGCCCTACGCGTGGAACTGGAAGCATTTCCGAGAATGTCATCATAGAGGTCCTGGATTACAGTCTCTTTCCTAGCAGCCTAAATTTGGCCTCCAGGACATCTCTCCTACCCTTCCCTATGTCATTGGTACCGACATGTACCACGACCACCGGTTCCTCCCCAGCACTACACTTAAGTCTGTCTAGATGCCTTGAGAGATCCGCAACCTTCGCACCAGGCAGGCAAGTGACCATACGGTTCTCCCGGTCATCACAAACCCAACTATCTATGTTTCTAACGATCGAATCACCCACCACTAACACCTGCCTCGTCCTAACTGGCATTCCCTCCTCCTCAGAGGTATCCTCAGTGCGAAAGGATACCGCAACATCCTCTGGGAGGAGGGTCCCAACTACGGGATGGTTTCCCTCTGCTCCCATTGAATGCCCTGTTCCCTTGAGACTTTCATCCTCCTTAAGAGCACTGGGGCTCTCAGACTGGAGGTGGGACAGTACTACAGTGTCCCGGAAAGACTCATCAACATAGCTCTCTACCTCCCTTAGCTCCTCCAGTTCAGCCACCCTGGCCTCCAAAGCCCGAACTCGGTCTCTGAGGGTCAGAAGCTCCTTGCAACGAGTGCACACATACGCCACCCACCCACAGGGCAGGTAATCATACATGTTACACTCAACGCAATAAACAGGATAGCCCCCTCTCTGCTGCTGGGCTTCTGTCTCCATTTTTCTAATGAATAAGTTTAGGTGTAAATGGGATTCTTTTTAAACCTCTGGAATATAGATTATTCTAAGAGTTATGTTTTAAAGAAGGCCCGAAGTCACTAGTGCCCTCTAACCTCCCCCTCCAAACTCTCCTGTTCGCAAGCTCCCTGGTCGCTGAGTCACCGGCTTATATAGCTCTGGTAGCCCCTCCCCCTGATTGAGGCTCAGCCAATTAACAGAGGCTTCTAGGTTTCAAACCTTTTAGAAGCTCCTTCAAACAAACCTATCCTTAAAATCAGTTTCTGTACCTAGTGACTGGAAGATAACTAACATGATGCTAATATTTTAAAAGGGCTCAAGAGGTGATCCTGGAAATTATAGACCAGTAAGTCTAACGTCAGTACCGGGCAAATTCATTGAAGTTATAGTAAAGAATAAAATTGTCACACACATAGATGAACATAATTTGTTGGGGGAAAGTCAACATGGCTTCTGTAAAGGGAAATCATGCCTTACTGATCTATTAAAGTTCTTTGAGGGGATCAACAAACGTGGACAAGAGGGATCCAGTGGATATAGTGTACTTAGATTTCCAGAAAGTCTTTGACAAGGTCCCTCACCAAAGGCTTTTAAGTAAAGTAAGTGGTCATGTGGGATGAGAGGGGATTGATAGCTGGTTAAAAGACAGGAAACAAAGAGTAGGAATAAATGGTAAATTTTCAGAATGGAGAGAGGTAACAAGTGGTGTCCCCAAAAGGCCCGTACTGGCACCAATCCTATTCAACTTATTTATAAATGATCTAGAGAAAGGGGTAAACAGTAAGATGGCGAAATTTGTAGATGATACTAAACTGCTCAAGATAGTGAAGACCAAAGTAGACTGTGAAAAGCTCAAAAGATCTCACTAAACTAAGTGATTGGGCAACAAAATGGCAAATGAAATTGAATGTTGATAAATGTAAAGTAATGCACATTGGAAAAAATAATCCCAACTTCACATGCAATATGATGGGTACTAAGTTAGCTATAACTACTCAAGAGAGAGATCTCGGAAACATCCACTTAGTGTTCATTGGCAGACAAAAAAGCAATCAGAATATTAGAAATAATTAAAGAAGGGGTAGAGAATAAGACAGGGAACATCTTATTGCCGCTCTGTAAAACCACGATATGCCCGCAATTTGAATACTGCATCCTGATGTGGTCGCCTCAACCCAAAAAAGAAATATTGACATTGGAAAAGTTTCAGAAAAAGGCAACAAAAATTATTAGGGGTTTGGAACAGGTCCCATATGAAGAGAGATTAAAAAGAGTGGGACTTTTCAGCTCAGAAAAGGGAAGACTAAGGGAGGATATGATATAGGGTCTATAAAATTATGACTGGTGTGGAAAAAGTGAATAAGGAAAAGTTTGTTACTTGTTCCCATAACATAAGAACTAGGAGTCACCAAATGAAACTAATAGGTACCAGGTTTAAATCAAACAAAAGGAAGTTTTTCTTCATGTAGTGTAAAACCAACCTGTAGAACTCCTTGCCAGAGGATGTTGTGAAGTCAAGGACTTTAACAGGGTTCAAAAAAGAACTAGATACATTTGTGGCAGTTAGGTCTGTCATGGCTCCTTCCCCACTCTGGCATGATAAATGCAGAAGTGGGGGCCAGCAAGTGTACCCCAAAGCCTTATCTACCAGGCTTTGGTATAAAACTTCCCCCCAAGATCTTAAAAACCTAGATCTTGGGAATAAAACTTCCGCTGCCACCACCCAAATGTTGATAAAGAAATCAGGGGAAAGATCATTTGGGAAATCTTACCCCTAAAATAAAAATCAAGGCACACAATTAACCACTGCCAGGTTAATAAAAAGAAAAGAAAGAACCTTTATTATTACAACAATATTCCTGTTGCAAACATAATGACTAGATAGGGAGGTAACAAAATATACTCATGGAGAAACTCCATGGGCCTAGAACTTAGTTACAAAGAAAAGCCAAAACATCTTTTAAACAGTGCCAGATCTCAGATCCCATACCCAATCCTTAAAACAATAAAACCTAACGAAACTGCCTAAACTTTACCCTACTTACAGAAAATGAAGAATGGTGTCTTGGAGAGAGAGAGAGAGAGAGAGACATGCTTGTCCCTCTCTGTAGTTGCAGAGAACTCACTCAGAGAGCCAAAAGGGAGAAAAAAAAGAAAAAAGCCCAAATTCCTTTGTCCCAGTTTGAAAAGTCCCACCTACATTCTTATTGGTCACTCCACCTGGCTAGGCGTAGTTAACCCCTTAATCCCCAGGCTGCTGGCTAACCCTCATAATCATGACAAGGTCCATCAATGGCTATTAGCCAGGATGGGTACGAATGGTGTCCCTATTTCTGTTTGTCAGAAGCTGGAAATGGATGACAGGAGAAGGATCTTATGATGACTACCTCTTCTGTTCACTCCCTCTGGGGCATCTGGTATTGATCACTATTGGAAGACAGGGTACTGGACTAGATGGACCTTTGGTCTGACCCAGTATGGCCTTTCTTTTGCTTTCATGTTCTATTTCTATCCCCTACAAGTGGACTTCACTTTGTCAGCAAGAGAGTACTCCTGCTGACAAAGAAGCATTCACACTTTCACTTGCTGCAGCTAAACTTTGTCATTCATGGGAAGGAGGGGTTAAGCAACCATGAATGACAAAAGTTTTGTCAATCAAGTGCAAGTGTGGACATACATATAGTGGTGTGGTCCAGAAGATGCCCCCCACCCACCCCCGGGCCATTGCCCTACTGATCTTCCATAAGGCCGATCCTACATGTCTCCCTAATCCTTTTAGAGCCCCTTTCATGCTGGAGGAGTGGTTAGAAAGCAATCAGTGTGCTTACTTTCCATGTGTACAGGGTGTGCAGTCCTATCTAGTCCTTAGAAAGGGAAGTAAGGTTCATGACGCCTTCCCCTCTTTCCTGTAATTGTGTAAAAGTCCAAGCAGAACTCATGCTTTTGTTGGTAGGTCTGTGCCCTATTACATCCTTTACCTGATTTGGCTATGTAGGGCCCAATTCTACCACCCTTATTTCAAGTTGATTAGTCTGTAAATAGACTATTTAGGTCAATTGTAGTATTCACACAGAAAGGTATTACTCAACTTGAGTAAGATACTTTTGATTTTAAGCTTTTCCAGACAGCAGTCATGTCATCTTTGTGGTTTGAGAGATCTGGCACACTTTTGGCTGCAGGATAAATAAACAACAACAACCATGCCAGAGCCTCTGGTCTTGAACTATCAAACTCATTCTATTTGTGACTTAAGTCAGGATTTGCACCTAGATGTATAGCGGTGTAGGGCAAATGATTTCATTTCCTAACCCTACATTAACCTGTATGTTAACTGTTCTCTTCATTCTGCATCTCCATCTCAAATACCTTTATTTTAAGAAGCAAATTGGTGTGAAATTTAATAACTATGTTGATTAAGTTTCATCCACAAAACATAGAAACTACATATAGTGTGGCTGAAAAACTCTTCAGAAATTTTAGTGCTGCGGGTGTTTCGGGCAGCCTGGTGACACCTACTTACATGGCAGGTCTTGAATGAAGCTGTGCCCTAGCCTCTAGAGAGAAGGAAAGACAGTGCTGGACTGGCAATTATTGCAGAGTCTCCTTTCTCATCACACACTGGAATGGTGGCCAATAGCTCGTGAAGGAGACTATTTGTCCCTGAGAGTGAAAAATATCTGGAGTGAAACATGGTGGGACTTACAAGGGTTAAGAGGTTATGAAGAGTGAAATAATGTAGCATGGACAGAAGATATACAGGAGTATCTTGATTTATAAACCCTAACTAATGTAGGTCATAAATACTTTCTACAGATACCCATTCTTGCTCTATTTCATAAAAAACAAGAGCAAAAGGATACCAAACTGAAAGGCATACATTTAAAACAAATAAAAGGAAATACTTGTTTGTGAAGCATGTAGTCAGCCTGTGAAATTCATTGCCTCAAATTAAATAAATTATTTAATAGGATATTCAAAAAAACCAGATACTTTTATCAGATTTGATAACACTTACTGTAATCCTAGATAAAAACAGTGATATAGTTGATATGAAACCTCAGTTTTCCATGTATTTTCTGATGATGCAATCAACGGTAGGATGTTGGAAATGAATTACTCAGAGTTCCACAAATATCCTGGTGTACTGTGGGATAACTATTTTTTCTTTGAAGCATCTGGTATAGACCACTGCCAGAATCAGAGTACTGGGTTTGATGCACCAACATCTTATGAGTATGCCGCTTACATTCAAAGACATGCAAATTGATCCTCCTCTCTTTCACACTGGTGTTTGCATTCATGGGAGTCCCCAGACTTCAGAAGAGTAAGTCCTGATTTGCATTGGCATAAGAAGATAATTAGATTTCCATGGTATCTAATGGCAACCATAAAAGCTAGATTACATGCTGTGTAAGGTAAAGTGGGTAGAGGTTTGCTAGATGAGCGTAACCTACCTGTGCTTCAGTTTCCCAATCTGTAAAGCAGGGGTAATGATACTGACCTCCTCATAAAGCACTTTGGGTATGTCTAGACTGCACACCTCTGCCAGCAGAGGGATGCAGATTAGGCTGGGCAAAATTGCTAATGAAGTGGGGATTTAAATATCCCGCACTTCATTAGCATAAAAATGGCTGCTGCTTTTTTTCGACACGGAGCTTTGTTGGAGAAAAGCAGCAGTCTATCGCTAAAGAAAGCCTTTTCCAATAGATCCTGTATACCTCATTTTTCCAATATATCCTGTATACCTCATTTTACAAGGCATAAGGGATCTATCGGAAAAGGCTTTAGCGATAGATCAGCGTCTAGACTGCCGCTTTTCTCCGAGAAAGCTCCATGCTGAAAAAAAGCGACGGCCATTTTTATGCTAATGAAGCACTTCATTAGCAATTTTGCCCAGCCCAATCTGCATCCCTCTTCTGGCAAAGGGGTGCAGTCTAGACATACCCTTTGAGATCAATGGATGAAAAGTTCTATATAAGGGCTAGTTATTTTTATTGATTTATTTGAATACCAGCAGTGTTTCATCTCTGAGTAATAAAAGTCTGTTTTAAGTGTTTTAACTGTTAACGGGAATGAATTGTAGTTTTAATTAAAATCAGTTATATTTATAAAATTGATGTATTTATTTACTTTATTTAGGGTCAAGTTGTGTTCAGAAATGGAGAGAGAATGGGAACCATCAAATTTACACAATTTCAAGGTAGGCTGTGGATGTTTATTACCTTTAATTTAGACTTCAGTCATGTGTGTAACTGCAAACTTGTGTGACTCAGAGTTGTTTTGCCCCACAGTAGCCTGAAGACATACAGCCATTTGAAAATAAATAAACTGCAGTAAAAGGTGCTGAGAAATAATGGCCTTTTTATCTTTTTGAGAAACATTGTGTTATACTCTGTTTGCACTGAGCATCACAGAGTATCTGATATTCATCATCAAACAGAGATCTAAAATAAGCAAAGAGCCATTGAAAAGCTGTGCTAAAGAGCTGCACTAATGAGTGCTAAATACAGTCCTTTCTGAAAAATAAAACAAGTTTAGAATTTAGTAAAATGGAACAGTTGTTATCACCTGTTTTTTTAAATGTAGTGGTGGTGTAACTGTTTTGGTCCTAGGATAATAGAGAGAAAAGGTGGATAAGGTGATATTTCTTTTATTGGACCAATTTTTGCCATTTGTCTCTCTTGCCAACAAAAGTTGGTCCAGTAAAAGATACGGTCTCTCCCACTTTGTAGCTCAGCTTTTTAAACTCAGTCCTGGCACTCTCTACAGGCTGATCAGTGAGATTTAGCTACAGCCCTGCGCTGGGAGGTCACTCCAGAAGGTGATCTCTCTCAGGCAGGCAGAACACTTGTTAGAGACTTTTAAGGCTAGAGTCACAAAAGGACTTGGGCACATGCCTGTCACTTTAGGAACCTAAATCTTAGATTCAGGCCCCACTTGACTTTAAAAAACTCACATTTAGCTGCCCTCAAGCCCTCGAAGCACCTAAAATTGCTCAGTCCTGAATTTTGCCATAAAAGCTTTTTTTCTTAGATTCCAAGGTCAGAAGGGAGAATTATCATCATCTAGTCCAGTGTTTCTCAACCAGTGGTATGAGTATCCTTAGGGGGTACTCGAGAGAAGTCTAGGGGGTATGTCAACACACCTGAAATTTGGAGAAAACTGAATTTTTGTTTTAAGTTTTACAGCGTTTTATTATTTTTGTACTTTTTACTCCCGAAAATTTCATCACCTGCCCAGCTATGATTAAGTTGTTTAAACAAATGTGTTGCAATGATAGGAAAAAATTGTGTGTGTCAGAAAACTGTAGGTATTGGGGGGTACTTATTTTTTTAAAAAAGCGGTACTTTATTAAAAAAAAAAAAAGGTTGAGAAACACTGATCTAGTCTGACTTCCTGTATAACACAGTCCACAGAACATCCCCAAAATAATTTCTAATGCATGTCCTTAAAAATTCTCCATGATGGAAAAACCACCACAACCCAAGGTAAATTGTTCCAACGATTCCAATATTTCCTTAGACACCAGCATTCTTGCTTCTGAGCATGCAAACTATAGCCCCATGCCAAGGCTCTGAACAGCAAAGCCGCAGAGCAATGCAAGAACCTGGGGGCTGTAGGCATTCCTCCACCCAGAACCATCCCATCCATAGGGTTAGCCTGCGGGAAGGAGTGCAATGGTCGGTGAGTGCACTCACCATGGTGGCCAGAGCAAAAGAAAGTAGAGTGCTAGGCGCCAGCCAGTCCACAAGCCAGGAGCTGCTCTGGTGACTCTCAAGGCAGATGTGTATTCCTCACAGGTGAAACAATAGCTCGGTCTGTGTAATGTCACTTCCTGACTTAGGGAGCGTCTACACTGCACCGTTTCTCTGGAATAACGGCTGTTATTCCGGATAAACAATACCAGCGTCCACACTGCAATTGCGTTATTTTGACAGAAAGTCAAAATAATGGAGGGCTTTTTCCAACAGCGGTAAACCTCGTTCCACGAGGAATAAGCCCTTTTCCGAAAAAGCTTTTTTGGAAGAGGGAGTGTGTAGACAATCCACTGGTGCCATGCTGAAATAGCTCCTCACCAGGTCCATTCTGAAGTTATTCCTCTCCAGTGCCTCCTGGGGCTCTAAGTTGAGATAGCATTGGGGAAGCCTGCCTCGGACTAATTTTGAGGCTTCACTGTAGTGTGGACGCTCTATTTCGAAATAAACATTTCCAGAAGATATCTTCAGGAAAAGCTTATTCCAAAAGAAGCTTGCAGTTAGGCAAACCATTAGACCCCTGCCCAGACTCATAGGGATGACCTACTCCACATGCCTTAGCCTGCTCATGTCTTGCTCCCACTCTCGTCTTGTTTCCAACCCTGCTTCTGCTCCAACTCCAGCCTAACTTCCAGCCTACACTTGCGTAGTTGAGATGCTGTTGTTGCTTCCAGTGCTGACCTCTGGTTCTGGCTCCTGGTCTGGCTACTATCACACTGACCACTAAACTCAACAGTCAGTGCTCCAACCACCAGGTCTAATCCTCCATATCTCTGTTTCTTGTGCAATACTCCTGCATGGAGAACAGCATATTCTCTCTATGGCTACGTCTACACTGGCCACTTCAAAATAGGAATAAGAGATCCTCCGGAAAAGGGCTTTATTCCGGAGGATCGCGCCAGTCTAGATGCTTTTTTTCCGGCTTTTCCCCAAGCCGGAAAAAAAGCGGCGGACATGTTTATTTAAATCCGCGGGGGATATTTAAATCCCCCGCGGATTTCCCTATGCTGACTTACCTGCTTTGCATGGCTTTTCCGGAAATTGTGGCCAGTGTAGACGTAGCCCCTGTGACTAGCTAATTCTGCTGGCTTCCTTCAAGCTGAGTAATTGTTGGGGAGAGTCATATCAGCAGCAAAGGGGCTGTAAAACTTGCCCCACCCTTATTCCTTCCTCCCTACCCCATGAGTGCTAAGCTATGCAAGGGGATTAGCCATGATCTGGCAGTACACAGCAGCTAGCAGCAACACTGTCTACATACAAAAGTACGACATTATCTAATCCGTGGTTTATATTAATATACAGCAATGAATATTCTGATATACCCAGTTAATAGTGAGATTGAGGCTCAGGTGGCCATGGCTGCTGAAGAATATGGTTTTCTGATGATAGTAATGAGATTGGCAAATCCTTTTAATTTAGTAAAGAAAGAGTGACATTCTCGCCAAGTTTAGCCGACCATTCCAAATGTAATTTTACTGGTCAAAGTGGTAAAGGCTTGTCCCTCAAGCACTAGGTCTGTGCACTGTAGGCATTAACTCTCCGCTATACCTTTGAATAGATCTGTTGCCTATTATAACCATTTGCGCCTTTGCATGAGGGCAACTGTTTCTTCAGACTGGTCATGCCATTTTACTTTGGACTGATACCATTAGCTAAACTCACCTCAAACATTTCCATTTTATTAAAACCTGCCAACAAACTTCACGCTCCCAGCCCCAGGGACATGACAACATTTTCCCCCCTCAACATTAATGATAAATGCTGATTTTTTTCAGGCAGTTTTTGGTTTCTGGGTTGACAGCCCCGATGAAAGAAAGTTGTGCCAAAGAGCTTTGATTAGAATTAGTTAATCCTCAGAAATTTGGATGGATTATGCTATGAGGAAGGCCAAATTGTGTGCAGGAAAGAAAGATGTTTGAAGGATTCTGTCCATATGGGGACCTTTTGTATGGAATCTGGGAAGAGAGAGAGATTATTTCTTCAGAACTTGTTTAGAGAAGCTGGTGACACTGCCAGATTTTTTTAAATAAAACTTTTAAGATTTCTTAGATTTTTAAAAATTAAACATTAAGCAGTTTCCTTCCTTTTTCACCACTGATTATATTTAACATGCCAATGTTCTTTAGTGTTCTCATTCTGTATACAGATTCTTTTAGCCAGTCAGGACCCAGTTATCAAAGGTGCTCATTTTATAAATTCTTTGTGAGCATGGGATTTCTGTCTCAGAGATCATTCAAATCTATATTTCTGGGTGATCATTAGCCAATTTTTTTCTAGGACACCTCTATAAAAGCAGCCAACTTTGTTTCACTACAGTATATGGTCCATGTAGACATATAGTTTCTTTACTGCTTTAGACAAAAAGCTAGATTAAATAAAATGCAAGTACTATTTATTTAGCATATTTATATTCAATTCTTAATTGCCTCTCTCCTGTCTTTTGTAACTTTGCAAATGGTGTGCAGGAGGCTGTGTACAAAATTTGTGTACAATTTAAATACGGGAAAAATGTTTTATTTTAACTGAGAAGAGACAGGCTAATTTTCTATAAATGATCCCCATCAGCAAACAGATTTTCCTTTTTTATTGTGCGCTAAATATTACAATATAATATCAATAGAAATCTGCGGGAATAGATATCTCCTACCAACGATATTAAGGAATGGGGCAAGAAGGTCTCTAAAACATTATACTAATTTTTAAACAGCTCCTAGAAAACTAGGGAAGCTCCAGAGGACTGAAAGAAGGTTAATTTTAGTGCCAGTATAAAAAAGGGTAAATGAGTTATCCTGTATAATTATGCACCTGTTAACCTGACACAGATCGTGGGCAAAATACAATTGATCCACTGAGACTCAATCATTAAAGAATTAAATTTTGTGAATATAATTAATGCCAATCACAATGACATTGTGGAAAGTTGATCTAACTGAATATTTTTTAAAGTGGGATTACAAGTTTGATTGATAAATTAACTTTTGATGTTATATACTGGACTTCTGCAGGGCATTGGATGCAGTACCATAGAACATTGATATTGAAAACTAACACCATACAAAATCAATATAGCATACATTAATAGATTAATAGCTAGCTATCAAGATAGTTGTTAAAATGGAATCGTCAGTTACTTGGTACTCTTCTTATGAGAACCATAGGGATTGTTTCTTGGCCTATGCTTTTTTATTAGTGATTGGTGAGAAAATACAGTGTTCATCAGTGAAGTTGGTAGAAGACACCAAGATTTTTGGATTAGTAAGGGCAGGTCACATATGCCCAGTGACTTGGATCACTTAGTAAATGGGGCTGTTAGGAGCACATTTATAGTTAAAACACCTTTGAGTCAGTACATGCTATTGCCATTCTCTTCACATCCCATGACTTTCGTGGGCCGTCTGTCAAGTCAGGTGCATGCTTAAACCCCTTAGTGGGTATCCAGAAGGTCCAACTAAAAGTTCACAAAATATCTCTACACAAGAGATTCTTCAGTTCCCCCTATTGGGCTATTTATCAGCCCATCTTTTGGGGTCAGTCTTCAGCCCCACTTTAGGCTCAATATTTCTTACATTGGGCTTGCAGTCTCCTTCTTTAGGAACTAGAAGGGGAAATCATACCCAGTATTAAGCAGCTAAATGTGCAGCTTCAGACAGATTGCTGTTTCCCTGGGCTACTCCCTACTACTATTATAGCTCATGAGGCTATACAATTTCAGTGTAGATGTTTGGGATTTGGGACCCTGCACCTGACTCAGTTGACATGGGCCAGAGTTCAGTGTTTTCTTGCAGTGTAGACATACCCTAAGTGGCCCAAATGATCTCCCTGGATTTAACCAGCCAAAAAGGGGGAGGATATATCTCAGTATTGATTTCATGCACATTTGAATCCTAGGATTATGAAACTAGATTAGATTAAATATGGAGTCAAGGCACATCTGTTTACTCTTGCAAGTATGTCAAGACTGCAAGCTTCTATTGAAAGAGAGAATCCACACCTCAAAACCGGATCGAAAAAGGGATCTGCTTTTCAAAAGAGAGCATCCAGACTGCATGGATGCTCTCTCGAAAGAAAGCCCTGATTGCTATTCACAGAATGGCCACCAGGGCACCTTTGCTTTTTTCGATTGCCTCTTCTTTCGAAAAATGTCCCTGTTCTGTATCCATACACACCTTTTTTCAAAAGATCTCTTTCAAAAAAGGCATTCTTCCCACAATTTGAGGTTTACCAATGTCGGAAAAAACCCTGCCTTCTTTTGATTTAATTTCAAAAGAACATGATTGCAGTGTGGACGCAGGTGAATTTTTTTGGAAAAAAAGGCAGTTTTTTCGAAAACACAAAGCAGTCTAGACATATCCTTGGACTGGAATTGCTGCTATGCAGTCCATAAAATGTCTACAAATCCACTTGGTGTTCTCTATGATGTGAAAGGAGAATTCCTTATGGCTAGAGACATTTACCATGGCATCTACACAGCGCCAAATTTTGGGAAAACCTCCTTTTACGGCACATCCCTTCTTCCTCATACAATGAGGTTTACAGGGATGGTGAAAAAATCTGAAATTTTTTTTTTTGGAAAAGCGGACTCATTCCTTGGATGCAGTATAGCAGTGTAGACATAGGGTACGTCTAGACTACATGCCTCTGTCGCCGGAGGCATGTAGATTAGGCTACCAGGCATAGGAAAATGAAGCGGTGATTTAAAATAAGTGCCGCTTCACTGAAATTTACATGGCTGCCGCTCTGAGCCAATCAGCTGTTTGTCAGCTCAGCGCGGTAGTCTGGACGCGCGGGTGTCGACATCAAAGGCATTTGTCAACCACCCAGGTAAACCTCATCCCAGGAGGTATACCTGGGTGGTCGACAAATGCCTTTGATGTCGACATCCGCGCATCCAGACTACCGCACTGAGCCGACAAACAGCTGATCGGCTCAGCGCGGCAGCCATGTAAATGTAAATGAAGCGGCGATTATTTAAATCGCCGCTTCATTTTCCTATGCCTGGTAGCCTAATCTACATGCCTCTGGCGACAGAGGCATGTAGTCTAGACGTACCCATAGCCTCAAGAAGACACTAGGAGACAGAAGAGCATAGGATAGCTTTCATGGACAGAACCATTTTTAGGAGAGCTTTATTAGCCCCACACTGCTAACTATGTCTGACTTTCAGTTTTGTACAAGTTCACAAAAAATAATGATTATTTATTATTAATAGTTATTTCTAACTAGAAATAAAAGAGATTTTTTTTCTAGATATCCAGTATACTGCTCAGTATGATTAATTTTTCCTTCTCATAACAACAGAGTGTATATCAAAGGGCATCTCTCTTTACAGTCCTCTTGCTTTGCAGTTTTTTGCATAGGCCTTGTCTATCCTGAGGAAAGGAGGTGTGTTTAGTAAATGTGTTAACCAACACATGATAATTAACATGTTTTAAACTACTACAAGCACCTGCAGTAGACAAATCCAAGGATATTTAAAAATATGTTCAGTCTTCATTGTCTTTGTCTATACTAGGTGGTAAATTGTATTTAAAATCATGTTAATTAACATTTGTTTAGCTAACACATTTCCTAAACACACCTCATTTTCCCAGTGCAGGCAGGTTCTTATTGCTTTGTTCTTGCCCTTAGGCTCCACTTTGATCAGTGACAAGCATAGCTACCACAGTCACTAAGCTATTAGCGCTTCCAAAGTAAGGAATATAAAATATTTTTGATCCTCTAATCTGCCATTTAGCCATGTCAACTCCCCTGTAACTTTACCAGCAGCTGAATCTACCATGCACCTGCTGTTATCATTCAGGAATTTAATTTCAGACTTCAGAATCATGAGACAGGCTCTAAATTCACTAAGAATAGGCCCATTGCCATTTGAATGAAACCTGTAAGACATCATCCTTTATGGGCATATTCTAGGCTTAAGACAACATCCTGCCTACTTATATATTTTAGAGCAGTAGCGTGAAGCTTAATTAATATTTCTGAGGCACTCAGATACTATAGTGATGAACACCGTATAAAATTAAAACTTATCTTTAAAACACAGTTAAAATATAGTGTGCCGTAAATAAGGCATTTAACAATGAGGATGAAATAAAATATTAAATAGCTGTTTATTAATTGAGCACAATCCATTCTGTGCACTGAATGAAAAAATATTATGTGCATACTTATGCATACACACAAAAGGGCTGAAATAAAGTTAGAGGCAACTTTATTTCTATCATTTCCCATCTTTCAGCACTTGAGATTGCAGCCTTGATGAAGTTCTTTTAATATAGTTTGTGTGTGACTTTTGTGCAACGTATCAGAACTACATTCCATTTAAAGATATAATTAGTTTGTGATTACTTGCACCTAGGCAAACACTAATTTTTAGTTTAGTGATTAATTTGTCTTTATTTGTAAGAATAAAGTTCTATTACAGAATTAGCCTGATTGTAATACTTTGTGTTAGAAAATCATCATCTATACCTTTTAGAAATTCCAAGTAGTTTTATTAGTGGCATCATGTAGCCTCCAGCATATATCTTTAATATTGAAATCCCCATTGATAACACAATTTTTCCTTTCTCCATGTTTAGACAGATGTTTAAGGAGATGTTCATTCTAATATCCAGCGTTGTTTGGTGGGTATATAAAACCTCTAGTTAGAACCCATTTTTTTCAATTCCTCATTTAAAACATTCATTTTCAACCTGTCCTCCACAAACCTACAGAGGTCCACAGACGACATCTAAAATTTCCAAAGGCGTCCGCATCTCCATTTGAAATTTTTTAATATTTCCACAAATGGAAAAAGGTTGAAAACTGATTTAGAACATTAATCATAAATGCTCCAGGTTCTGCTTTTCTAATTTTCAATTAATCAATGTGGACCATGCTTTCTTCCCTCAATCGGGTGCATCCACTGACATTAAAATTCAAATTATGTGAATCCTTCCACCATGTTTCAGTAATACCAATTTTGACATTTTTTTAATACATGAACATTTTTAATTCCTATGTCTTTGTCACCACTAGACAGCCTGCCATTGCTTGACTTTGGGATACACCTACAGTTCCTTGAGGAAGATTGTTTAAGCATGGTTTAGGAGTAAACAGATGATTTACTTTTATCCATATCACTGTTAATAGCTCAAAGAGATTGGATATATTTTATACGCTCCCTTTACAACCTTCTGGAAGCTAAGTTTCTTCTTCTGGCTTTGTTTTCAAATCTAAGAGTCTTATAAAAAATGTAGCTCATTTAACATAAGCTCACTATACATTTTCTTTGTATCGCATCTACTAGCAACAACATTCTTCCCTCAGTCTTTTGTTATGTGCTCCACTGGAATTATGTATTGGTGTATATATTGATCATTCTTTTTTCTGCACACCTTGCATTCAGATATGGGCCGTAAGCAGTTAAGAAACCTGACAAATTGGGGAAAGAAGAGAGATGAGCAACAAAAATAGCTAAGAATGTATCAATGAATTTATATAGAACGATTAAAGGGATTAAAAATGTATAATTTGACAAGATTATGACCAAATTTGGATAGGAGGCACTTTAAGGATATAAATCACAATGACAGAGAGAAATCACACAGTGGTACTAAGCAACACAGCAACTAGGAGAAAATTTTGTTCACTCTACATTCTAAGTTGCTAAGTTTTATAGAAACAAATTTCACCTTTTTGTACTAAAACTATATACTTTATTACAGGATCTTTAAACACAAAGGCAAAGAAATCAAATTAAAAGTTAAAGGCATTTGTAACCGGGGTGCATGCTCTTCTCATGAGTGCCCCTTTTGGCCAAGTCCATGTGTCTGCGCTCTCGCTCTTTCTCTCTTCCTCTCCCTTCCTCCCTCTCTCTGTCAGTTTCTTCCTACACCAGGATAGAGCAGTGTCCCAGGGCTCCTTCGCTGGTAACAACATCCTTGTCCTCTTGGGGCATCCTCACTACAGCTCTGTGGCGGGGCCTCTCTGTGGTACCTCAATATTCAGGCCACTTTCCCCAGTGGCTAATGAGTGGTTGGCAGGGGACTCAGGCCCCCCATTACTCTGGGTCCTGACCAAGGGACCCTCTAAATAGCAGTTGTCTGCCGTGACCCTTTATTTAAGACCTTGTCTACACTACTAAGTTTTGTCACCAAAAAATGCTTTTTTCTGTCTTTGCCCACAAAAGCGTATGCCCAAATAAATCTGTTAATCTTTAAGGTGTCACAGGATTTGTTGTTGCTTTCGCAGATATAGACTAACACAGCCAGGGGTGGCAAGTCTACAGAAATTTTGGTGGTGCCCAGAATGTCCAAAGCCCAAGCCCCTCCTCCATCCGACACCCACCATCCCATCACCACACCTACCTAATACTCAGGAAGGAAGCTTGTTTCTAAGTGATGCCTCTCTTACTGCTTGTTTTACTTGGTTATTAAGCCATGGTGTCACTTTTTTGGTTTTTTTAATGTGGATTTTTTAAAAATTTATTTGGAGCATTCATTTAAGTTGAGCCTCTATTATGGTGTCTTTGAAAACTTCTATGCAGGTTTCAGGGATTTCACTTTTGACATTAACTAACCTCCTCATTTTGTATAGTTACCCTTTCTGAAATTAAATGCCATGCCGTTGGGTTGCTGTGGCATTTTTCCCACCATAGGGATGTAAAATTTAATTAATTCACTATTTCCAAATAGTCCAATTATATTCCTGGATCAGATTCCGCACTCCACTTAGGACTAAATCAAGAATTGCCTCTCTTCTTGTGGGTTCCAGAACCAGCTGCTCCAAGAAGCAGTCATTTAAGGTGTCCAGAAACTTTACCTCTGCATCCCCCATTGTTATTATTGAGGTGTTTTATTTTTATAGTGTCTCTAATCTCTCTTAGCTTTTCACAGTCACTGTCACCATGATGGTCAGATGGTTTGAAATATATCCCTATTGCTATAGTCTTATTATTAGAGTGTGGAATTACTATTCATAGAGATTCTTTGGTACAATTTGGTTCATTTTAGATTTTTACTTCATTATATTCTATGCCTTCTTTCTCAGATAGTGCCACTCCCCCTTCAGCATGACCTTTTCTGTCCTTCCAATATATTTGTACTCTAATATTACTATGTCCCATTGATTATCTTCATTCCACCAAGTTTCTGTAATGCCTATTATATCATTATCCTAATTTAGTACGAGTCACTCTAGTTCACCCATCTTATTATTTAGACTTATAGCATTTGTATATAAGCACTTTAAAAAAAGTATCACTTTTTAGCTGCTTGCCATTACCTGATGTGATTGAATGAGTGTCTTTTTCATTTGACTGTTTCTCATCAACTTTTACTTGTATCTGTCCTCTCCTCTTTACTAGGATATAGAGAGTAATATTAATAGACCCTGCCCTAAGGGATTTCTCTGTTCGATCCATGAGCTCCTCTGCATCTATCATCTTTTCCACAGCCCTTAATTTTAAAACTGCTCTATGACCTTTTGTAATACTTCCAGTCAGCGGGACGCTAGGCCAACCCACCACAAGCCGCCAGAGCCCAGGGCCCCAGGCCCGACCGCAGACTGAACACCAGCCACAGAGGCCACACTGACTCACTACACTACCTCCCTTCAAGTCCAGACTCAGGTCTTCTGGCTCTTCCCCTGGGCGGGAGAAAAAGTCAGCATTTAGATATTCTTCCAGGGTCTGAGGGACTTTGACAGCCCGATAAAAGTGGTCTGCAACCAATTCAAAGCGGGAACACTGTATTACCCATTGGGAGTCTTTTGCTGCCCCATTGACCCATACCACTTGTCCAAATGCTCGGACTACTGTGGGATCTTCCCATTGATCTTGACTGAAGTCTGTGCTGGGGTCCAGAATGGAGGTCCCCGGATTCCCGGGAAGGGGTGGTATGGAGGGGAGGAGGGGGCTGAGTCTGAACCGTCGCTTTGGTTTTAGCAGGCTGCACAGTTACCTGGTCTGGGGTTTCCCCATCTTGGTTCTTGTCTTCTACTGGGTCCCCTTCTAAAGCGGTCTGTACCTCAAGCCATCCCAAGTTGATCTCCTGCAGCAATTCTCTAAAGTTGGTCCAGTCGCGCCCGAGAATGATGGGGTAGGCCAAGGTGGGATCCACCCCACTGCCATCTTTACTGTTACCCCTTTTACTGTCAGTATGCAAATCCAGGGATAGGTCTGGCGCTTCATTAGCAATTTCGGTCGCCCTCATTAGCCTCCCTAGTTCAAACTAGGGGGCTAGTGTAGACGTACCCTTAGAGAATCACTCCGAAGACCTAACTGAATGGAGTCTTGCAAGGAGATTATTTGTTAACATTTATTTCCTTTATCATCCTATTCTGTTGTGGGATAATTGCTGAGACTGCAAGAACAGAAGAACACGCACAATGAGGGTGATGTTTCAGTACTCCTGTTGTGGGAGGAAGGTCTATTACAAGCAGAAGGACTGGTCTATTACAAGCTGTTTTGTACTGTAAGGAGCCTTGCAGATAGTAATGATGGAATTTTGGAAACATTTTTCATTTAGAGATTTCCAGTGTTTACCATACTAGCAGAGATGCTATTACTGTAGGGGTTTATTACTTTAATAACAGGCACGAGTAGACTCAGTTGATCTCCAGATTTATCACTCCTTTATCACCATGCCACAGTTTGCATTTGTCCTGCCATTATAAAATGCAAATCTCACTTTAAACCATAGCTAACCACACAGTCATTGCATTGGCATCTTGTTCACTAAGATGACATTTTAGTTCCCATAAAAACAGTCTGTTTGAATAAATTATCACGAAGTCTTGGACAGAAGTAACAGAAGATAGATTCTGTAAACATGTTTAGTGGAAAATCAGCATATGTAATAACTAACCACATTGGAGGTAAAAAAAAGTGTTTTGTTTCTCAAATTTAAAGGGTTTTTTTAGCCCTGAATAACTCTTTTAGTTACTATAGATGCCAGTGTTTGACTTACATCACACTGCTTAAAATAATTTTTACAGGCTGCAAGTGTTACCTGAAACACCCCCATCCTGCTGATGTTAACCCTAAAGAGGAAACATGTAACTGGGTTTTACTGACTCACTAACATAGGTGACTCATTACCCCCACTTGATCTGGGTAAGATGGAATTGGCTTTCTAAGGATATCTGAGGAGAAATCTTGAACTTGACTTTGTTACCTGATTTGTTGACTATTGGTTAATAAAAAAACAAACTGCAGGGAGATGATTTTGGACTTCACATAATGTGTGGACTGTGTTTTAGAGCTGGTTAGGAAAGGTGTCTGCTTACAACAGTGTCAGCCTTAATACAAGGGAATTTTTAAGTGATACAATTTAGTGCTGCTATCTTCAGAGAACTGATTTGACCAAAGAATATCTAATAGCACATTTACTGTTAACATTATTGCCTAGATGAAGATTGCACCAAATAAATATTGCATTTATTTAGTATATTGCAACCGAAAGGGATAAGGTCAGGCAAAGGACTAGCAGGTTGCAGGAAGTACACAAAGAATTCATTTTCATGAGCTCCTGGTACAAAAGTTTGTTGTTTATTTAGGGGTTCAATTTTTTGGAGGGAGAGGAAGCTGTTACCTCTTTGTGCAGTGAGCTACCCTTCTCCTGGATAGATAAACTCTCTGCACATCCAGGAAATGTGAGTCAGGTCTTAGCTGACTCAAAGGGTCTTATATAGTTTTGTCTGGATAAGCCTGAATTTAGGAGCATATCTGATTTATAATATTAATTTCTTTATATTGGGCCAGATTGGGGCCGGATAGGTTAAGCTATAAATTCTTTCAACAGTACCAGACAATTGAATATCCTCAGCCCCCCACATCTCCAGTGAAAGTAGGAGGAATTGGTGGGGCCTTAATTGCTCGTCCAATATACCAGCTAGCATGGGACATGAGGGTAGAAATCTGCTATTGATATGAACCAGTACCCGATTTCCACCCCCAAAAAGCAGAAAGGGAATTGTACTCTTCCCTAGAATGCTCTTGGGGCAGCATGGCCACACACTGCCTTTTACACACAAAAAACTAGTAAGCTAGGGTTTGGAATTATATTTTGCCATCTATTACCAAGGCATCTGGGTGTTTTGCATCAATAAGCAATTATAAATTAGATTAATAGCAGCTCCCTATTTATTAACACAAATCCCATTCCCTTCTATTTAAAACAACTCAGTAATAAGTCTGCTGAAACAATTGTATAGTCTGCCACGAACCTCATTAAAGTGGTAAACTGAGACTGCCTAAAGGAGGAGATTACAGAGCACATAGAATGCAGGATATTTTATCAGCATATTCTAAGAAGAACTGGAAGTGTTTTCCACATGAAAGATCAAATCCAGGAGTCTTTATTCAGGTGAGTAATTCTGTTAGCTTCAGGGGTTGCTTATGCAAGCAGAGATTGCAGGATCAGGCTCCATGTGAACTAGGTGTGTTGTGACAATTTCTCATATTCACAAATACTACTAATCATTTTAATAGGCTCCTGAAAAGGAGGCACCTGGTTATTTTCTTCATAAAAATAAATAAACAGAGGCTCCCTGCACAGAGCACTAGAAACAAAGCCTTTCCTGTCATTCTGGCCCTTCAAAAGGTCAGTGTAAAAATGTTATAATACAAAGTGATTTTAACCTTACTTTTGCTAATGTGACATTTGGAGCATGGTTGTAACAGTGTGATGTGACAGCAGGCTAACATTGTGAATTATTGGCAAATGGCATGGGGTCTGACTGGAATGAGGAAGTTGTTCACTGATTTATCATTTTATGCTTTTACATCCAAATGTCAAAAGAAATAAAAACCCTACAGATTACGGATTACAAATCGCTATACATATATCAAAATGCATTAACCCCTCATGAATTCTGAATTTTTAGAAGGGGTCAAGTACACACTGGAAATTTTGAAATTACAGGGAACCCACATGCAAACAATGTTGAAGTCAGTTAAGGTTGCAGATATGACAAGTTTCTGATGGTCTAATTGTGGATTAGCACAAACTGCTGAAACATTCTTGGTTCATTGTGCAGGTCCTAGCAGCATGAACAGTTTAGGGTGGTTGTGCAGAGCTGTCTCACCCCCACCTTAGTTCTGGCCCCACCCTCACCCCCCCCCTCCCTCAGAGTGGGGCCACAGTTCGGGGTGGCTATGGAACCCCAGGCATGAAGCTGGCAGCTTGGACCAGCAGCCAGAATCCTGGGGCCTACAGTGGAATCCCCGGGGCCAGCGGCTAGGTCCCCAGGTGCACGCTAGTGGTCTGACCCAGGTGCAAAACTTGGGGGTTGTTTCACCACCCCCATAACCCTACTACCTACACTTATGGCAGGTTCAATGAATGCAGCTGACCTCTATGTGAGGTTTATGAAAATCAGTGAATGGATATTAGCTCTTAATGCATTTAAGTGCTAACCCAAGGTAGAATTGTAATTTGCAGAACAAAGATTGGACTGGTGCATAATTGTAATGGGCCTGTGGTGCTACAAAATGAGCACATTAAACACTCAAGAAGCCTAGCAAAGCTCAAGTTGTGGGCTTTACATTAGGCCTTATTTGCAAGGCTGTGAACCCCTGTGTATATAGTGCTCTAATAGGGCTTGTCTACACTAGGAAATTATTTCAAAATAACTTATTTTGAAATAATAAGTCTACACTAAAGAGAAGCCTTGAAATTAGTCCATGGCAGGCTCCCTTAATGTGGATGCGCTACCTCAACTTAGAGCTCCAGGAAGCACTGGGGAGTAATTACTTTGACTCTGGGGAGTAGTTATTTTGAAATAGCAGCAGAGGAGCATGCACACTACTACTATTTCAAAATTACTATTTCGAAATAAGTGTTATTCCTCATGGGAAGTAGTAGTTAGTATTTCGAAATAACCAGCCCCTTATTTCAAAATAACAGGGTTGGCAGTGTGGACGCTCTGGTTCTTATTTCAAAGTAAGGGGAGTTTATTTTGCATAGTGTAGACCGAGCCATAAAGACCCACAAAATCCAGTGTTTGAGCATAAGATCCAGTCTCTGTTTATGAGTATAATATTCTGCTTGTCATGTGATAGCTTATATTCCCTGGCAAGCTTACTTAAACGTATTTAATATTTCCTGAAATCAAGCTTTAATCAACTACGTTTTTATTTTGGCCACTAAATTTCAATTAGTAGTAAATTAGGCTATGTCTACGCAACAGCATTATTTCAGAATAACGTCAGTTATTCCGAAATAACAAAGAGCGCATCTACACAGCGAGCCATTATTTTGAAATAATGACGAGCTTACTCTGACTCCTGTAACCCTCATTTCACAAGGAGTAAGGGTAGTCAAAGGAAGAATGTTCTTCCTTCAACTTCTTGCTGTGTAGACAGTGCCAAAAGTCGAATTAAGATATTCAAATTCAGCTACACAGTTGACATAGCTGAATTTGCATACCTTAATTCGACTTTTGCTCTGCTATATAGACCTACCCTTAAATTTTATCACTTTTTTTGTAACTTCCTCATTACAAAGGAGCAAAACGAATAATCTGAAGATATCAGGAACACCTCTTTTTTTAGTGTGTCATAATTCTAGGACACGCTGTCCAATTCACTTCAAGTTTCGTAGACACATTTTATCTAGTCCCCAAAAGTAATCTGGCAGTTTTGAGGTCAATATGATACTTTTGTAGATTATAAAGCAAGGCCAAAATTAGCTGCTAACACAAAATCATTTGCAGCCTAATTATGGAGTGACTGTTTCACTCCACCCTACAGACTGTAAATTATAGATATTACTTGCTGGAGCATTATCATAGTAACCACTGCTAGAATTATTGTTAAAGATGTATAATTGTGCAATGTGTAATATCTAGTTTCACAACAAAAAAAACACTCTTCAGCTATTGAAATCCATGGATGTTGAAATATAATATATAAGGCTACAGCTTCTCCTTGCTGTTCTCTTGCATGTGACACCCACATTAGCCCCTCTCCAAGCTCTTGGACAGCAGAAGAGGGAATAGGAGAATCCTGCCCCTCTCTCTTGCACGCGTGCACGCATGCACGCACACACACACACACACGCAAACACACGAGAGAGCGAGAGAGCAGACACAGTGAAAACTGCATAAAGACAGCTGAAGGCCCAATCCATGGAAATAGCTAGGGTGATTTATATAGAGATTGATTTTTGTAGTGCTTGGGAGAGGGTTGGTTGGTGATAGCACATACATGAAAGTGGGGAAAAGAAACAAGAACAATATAAAAATAAAAGCTAGCAACCTCAGAATGATGTATTTTATCATGGAGGCAAATGTCAAAGGAGTATGGCCATTAAGGATTTTATAGAAACATTTTATACAATGATTTTTTTGAAAGTATCCAATTTGGATATACAAAGTTTTGTGCAAATATCGTATGTAATCATGTGATTTTACTATGGTCACCTTTCTTCTCCTGGCTCCTTGTACTCCTACGGCTATCACACTCACCCATTACACCTTGTCTTACATTAGACCGCCAACTCCTGAGGGCACAACTATGACTACATACATTTATTCAACATCTACCAAAATAGTGCTCCAATCTTGATTAGGGGCCACTAGATGCTACTACTGTATTAATAAGAAATCTACAAACACCATCTGATTTTTTTTCTATTTAATCTGTTGTGCCCAACTGCTTATTATGTTAACTGAGAGTTACTTCCTTGAATTACCTGACATCTGTGTAACAGTATGTATGGAAACTTTTTATAGAATCACAGAATACTAGAACTGGAAGGAACCTCGAGAGTTCATCGAGTCTAGACCCCTGCCCTCATGGCAGGACCAAATACTGTCTAGACCATCCCTGATAGACATTTATCTAACCTACTCTTAAATATCTCCACAGATGGAGATTCCACAACCTCCCTGGGCAATTTATTCCAGTGTTTGACTACCCTGACAGTTAGGAACTTTTTCCTAATGTCCAACCTAAACCTCCCTTGCTGCAGTTTAAGCCCATTACTTCTTGTTCTATCCTCAGAGGCCAATATGAACAAGTTTTCTCCCTTCTCCTTATGACACCCTTTTAGATATCTGAAAACTGCTATCATGTCCCCCATCAGTCTTCTCTTTTCTAAACTAAACAAACCCAATTCTTTCAGCCTTCCTTCATAGGTCATGTTCTCTAGACCTTTAATCATTCTCGTTGCTCTTCTCTGGACCCTCTCCAATTCACCACGTGTTTCTTGAAATGCGGTGCCCAGAACTGAACATAATACTCCAATTGAGGCCTAACCAGCTCAGAGTAGAGCGGAAGAATGACTTCTCATGTCTTGCTCAAAACACACCTGTTAATGCATCCCAGAATCATGTTTGCTTTCTTTGCAACAGCATCACACTGCTGACTCATATTCAACTTGTGGTCCACTATAACCCCTAGATCCCTTTCTGCCTTACTCCTTCCCAGACAGTCGCTTCCCATTATGTATGTATGAAACTGACTGTTCCTTCCTAAGTGGAGCACTTTGCATTTGTCTTTATTAAACATCATCCTATTTACCTCAGACCATTTCTCCAATTTGTCCAGGTCATTTTGAATTATGACCCTATACTGCAGATTAGTCGCAACCCCTCCCTGCTTGGTATCATCTGCAAACTTAATAAGCATACTTTCTATACCAATATCTAAATTGTTGATGAAGATATTGAACAGAGTCGGTCCCAAAACAGACCCCTGCGGAACCCCATTTGTTATGCCTTTCCAGCAGGATTGTGAACCATTAATAACTACTCTCTGAGTATGGTTATCCAGCCAGTTATGCACCCACCTTATAGTAGCCATATCTAAGTTGTATTTACCTAGTTTATTGATAAGAATATCATGTGAGACCGTATCAAACGCCATACTAAAGTCTAGGTATACCACATCCACCGCTTCTCCCTTATCCATAAGACTCGTTATCCTATCAAAGAAAGCTATCAGATTGGTTTGATGTGATTTGTGGTTTACAAGTCCATGCTGGCTTTTGCCTATCAGATTGCCACTTTCCAAGGGTATGTCTACACTACCCCCCTAGTTCGAACTAGGGGGGGTAATGTAGTCATATGGAGTTGCAAATGAAGCCCGGGATTTGAATTTCCCGGGCTTCATTTGCATAAAGCCGGCCGGCGCCATTTTTAAATGCCGGCTAGGTCGGACCCCGTGCCGTGTGGCTACACGCGGCACGGACTAGCTAGTTCAGATTAGGCTTCCTAATCAGAACTAGCTGTACGCCTCATGGCACGGGGTCCAACCTAGCCGGCATTTAAAAATGGCGCCGGCCGGCTTTATGCAAATGAAGCCCGGGAAATTCAAATCCCGGGCTTTATTTGCAACTCCGTATGACTACATTACCCCCCCTAGTTCGAACTAGGGTGGTAGTGTAGACATACCCCAAGTGTTTACAGGCGATTTCCTTAATTACTTGCTCCATTATCTTCCCTGGCACAGAAGTTAAACTAACTGGTCTGTAGTTTCCTTGGTTGTTTTTATTTCCCTTTTTTTAGATGGGCACTATATTTGCCCTTTTCCAGTCTTCTGGAATCTTTCCTGTCTCCCATGATTTTCCAAAGATGATAGCTAGAGGCTCAGATACATCCTCTATCAGCTCTTTGAGTATTCCAGGATGCATTTCATCAGACCCTGGTGACTTGCAGGCATCTAAGTTTTCTAGGTGATTTTTAACTTGTTCTATTTTTATTTCATCTTCTAAAACTACCCCCTTCCCACTAGCATTCACTATGTTAGGCGTTCCTTCAGACATCTCGGTGAAGACCGAAACAAAGAAGTCTTTGAGCATCTCTGCCATTTCCAAGTTTCCTGTTACTGTTTCTCCCTCCTCACTAGCCAGTGGGCCTACCCTGTCCTTGGTCTTCCTCTTGCTTCTAATGTATTTATAAAAAGTCTTTTTGTTTCTCTTTATTCCCGTAGCTAGTTTGAGCTCATTCTGTGCCTTTTCCTTTCTAATCTTGCCCCTGCATTCCTATGCTGTTTGCCTATATTCATCCTTTGTAATTCATCCTACTTTCCATTTTTTATGTGACTCCTTTTTTATTTTTAGATCATGCAAGATCTCGTGGTTAAGCCAAGACGGTCTTTTGCCATATTTTCTATCTTTCCGACACATCGGAATAGCTTGCTTTTGGGCCCTTAACAATGTCCCTTTGAAAAACTGCCAACTGTCCTCAGTTGCTTTTCCCCTCAGTCTCGATTCCCATGGGACCTTACCTATCAGCTCTCTGAGCTTATCAAAATCCGCCTTCCTGAAATCCATTGTCTCTATTTTGCTGTTCTCCCTTCTACCCTTCCTTAGAATTGTGAGCTCTATGATTTCATGATCACTTTCACCCAAGCTGCCTTCCACTTTCAAATTCTCAACTAGTTCCTCCCTATTTGTTAGCATCAAATCTAGAACAGCTTCCCCCCTGGTAGCTTTTTCAACCTTCTGAAATAAAAAAGTTGTCTCCAATGCAGTCCAAGAACTTAATGGATAGTCTGTGCCCCACTGTGTTATTTTCCTGACATATATCTGGATAGGTGAAGTCTCCCATCATCACCAAACCTTGGGCTTTGGATGATTTTGTTAGTTGTTTAAAAAAAGCCTCATCCACTTCTTCCACCTGGTTAGGTGGCCTGTAGTAGACTCCTAGCATGACATCACCTTTGTTTTTAATCCCTTTTAGCCTAACCCAGAGACTCTCAACACTTCCGTCTCCTATGTCCATCTCCACCTCACTCCAAGTGTGTTCATTTTTAATGTATAAGGCAACACCTCCACCCTTTTTCTCTGTCTATCCTTCCTGAGCAAGCTGTACCCTTCTATATAAACATTCTAATCATGTGTATTATCCCACCAAGTTTCTGTGATGCCAACAATGTCATAATTGTACTTATTTATTAGCACTTCCAGTTCTCCCTGCTTATTTCCCATACTTCTCGCATTTGTATATAGCGAGAAACATTCTATATTGTATATAGAAAACAATAGGTACAAAGGGTAGAATTTGCAAAAGAGCCAGTGTGAATCAATGAGACTTCTTTCCTTAAGTCAGTGAAATGCTTTTGAAAGTCCTACCTAAAAATCATTTGGCTCTGAATGGAGCAAACCAAAACTTCTGACTCTTCTGTGGGGTTTAACTAGAACAAGCCAGAGTTGGGCAACACATCTGATCCTTGTGGCTGCACAGTATGCAAACATGTGTCTCTACGTATTGCTATTTTCTACTTTCTCCTACCTTTAGACATCTATTATGAATCGCTAGGGGGATTGTAGCTAAGATTATGGTATGATTTTTCAGGCTGTATATTCACTTAAGGGAAGGTTATAGTCTAAGTAGCAGCCCTGTGAGGGTAGATGTACCCCAATTCTCTATTTCACAGCATTCTGTCCTGGAGCATAAGTATCAAGCTAGAATAGAAATACTACTGTGATAATCTGTAAGAACTAGCCTGGCACCTGTAGAGCAAAATTGTGATGTTTATGGAGGATGTAGGAAGAGGACTGAGAAAACTCCTTCCTCATCCAGCACAATTCAGCTAACATGCCTGGCAGCACTTCACCATCCATGAAGCCAAAGCCAGTTATATTGGAAGTATAACTTGGGCCCCACTCCTCAAGGTGGTGTTGCTAGTGTCTCTCAACAGGTACTGGCAGAAGTGCCTGCTGCTCCTTTCAAAGTATGTGTGGGTGCCATAGAGAGTGACATTTCCCTCACCCAACACTCTCAGAGGTAGACTGCCTTCATCGGCACTCTGCTAGCTTTCAGACGCATTTAGATATCACAAGAAAAGGAGACAGTTTTCCCAGCATACTGGAAAAAGGAAGGCTACTCTTTGGCCTATTAGATTTTAAATTATTTCTTTCTGGATATACTGTATTATCTTGAATTTATCTACATAGACTCTCATGGCCGTTTCACTGCCAGTCATGGAGTGCAGCCAGCACACAAATTGAAGGAGTCTGTTCCATTATAATGACTCGTACAAAATGTGTACCCTTGATGGGCACAGAGCTTCACCTTGAGAGATTGTGTCTGCCTGAATCAGTCTCTCAATGCTTTTTGTGAGATGGGGCAAATCCACATGACAAGAGCTTCTTTTGTAAGAAAAAGGGTGCCGGTACTCCAGGGGAAAGTTGTTGAGCAAAAAAAAAAAAAAAAAAAAGCCACACGGGGCACCAAAATGCGGTCGCGTATCCTGAGTAGTCTACCATCAGGAGCCAAGCCGCCCCAGGAAAATAAATGCCAATAGGTGCCAGTACACCCGAGGGAAATGCCGTTCATTTATGGTATGCTGGGAAAATAGGGGTGTACCGTCACAAAAACACCCACTGCCAGGACCAAAACTGATCCCTCCCTCAAAGCCAAGCATCCTCATGCCCCTCCCCCATTCCAATGCAACCACCATCCCCCTATCCCAGTGCACCTACCCCTCCCCCAGAGCCAGGCACCCGCAGTACCCCCGCCCAACGAAATTCCCCTTGCACAGATCCAGGCACAGGAGGGACAGGATGGGTAAGGTAACCCTACCTTTAAAGTGGCAGCTCCCGCTGCCAGCCCGTCTGCCTCAGCTCGCAGTGTGTACCGGGGGGCAGCATGTGGCCCAACTCCTGGCTCACTGCACTATGCATTACGTGGGCCTGTGTGGCATGCGCTCCGGTCTCACCCCAGCTAGCATTGGGCCCGGGGGCAACTGCCCCCTCCTCAGTATGCCTTTAGTGTCGGTTCACTGAGACCCCCCAGCGCAGCTGAGACACGCGCCACTTCCCCTCCCCCCCAGCCCAGCTGAGCCATGCACCACTTTTCCACCCGCACAGCCCAGCTGAGCCATGTGCTACTTTTCCACTTCAACAGTGGAGCCACATGCTCCTTTTCAGCCCCCCACCCTGCTGGCCAAGCTAAGCTGTGCACTGCGGCGCAAGTGCTCCTAGAGCCAGGGGATGTGCCAGGGAAAGCAGCATGGCACGAGTGCTCACAAAAAAAGTGCCAGTACACCATACTGGTGCGTAACATCACAAAAAAAGCACTGCACGTTGCACATTACAAAGGACCATAGCATAATAAACACAATCTAGCCCTTAGTAGCATCTTTTCTTTTATCACTCTGCCAGGATAGCAATGAAGTTTATTAAAAGATCAGGCTTAAAATTGATTCTTGTTGGCAGCTTACAACTTGTTCATTTCATCATTACCTTTGACTTAGTTATTCAGACAGCTTTCAGTCCATGTAGAATTGTTTATGGCCAAGCCAATTTGAAATAATTTGCAGACTAAGATAAAGTGAGGCACTCTGCTTTACTAAAATTGAGCTATATTCCATCCACTGCCTTCGTTTCATCCATTGGTTTTATAATTGTCACCCAAAAAAAATCAAATCAAAGCAGATCATTCAGCAGGTTTTGTTCTTTGTAAAGCTATCTTGCTTTTTTCCTCACATTTCATAGCTTTTATATTAATACCAGAATCTGATGTTCATATAACTTTCAAGACTCAAGTCATTAAAATAGGGTTAAAGTTAAAAATTGAACATTAATTCTGCTGTCCTGTGCTTACATTTATGGTCTATTTTATAGCTATATATATTCTTTCTCAAATTATACAATATAGACTGTACAAATTGGAATTTTATACACATCCTTGCATTCAGAGAACTTCAGCACATACAGTCCTTAGATCTGAGTTCATTTTCAAATCTCAGTATGATCTTCAGAACAAGTGAGGTTTGAAGAAGTTATGAACATCAGAAATCAGCAAATGCATCCTTAATTAATTTATCTATTTGAGAGTCCTCTGACACTGTTGTCTTGTGTTGTTAATTTCAACTAGATTTAAAAAATCATGTAGTGGCTTTTACTCAGCTGCTTGTGTTGATGATAAAACCTGGAGGGGAAAATCTTGGGCCCCATTTTACCACTGTGCCCCCTGGAGCCAGGATTTCACCCTGAGTCTGTTCAGTAATGGAGATTGAAAAAAAAATCCAGTGTTTCATAATTTCATTAGCATTACTCTCCTTCAGTCTAACCATTTACCACTTACCAGTTGCAATTATTTTGGGAGTAAGATGGAAACAGACAGACTAAAGTGGAAAAAGAAGGAGGGATGAAATAAGCAGAAATTTAGGAGTAGATGAGCTTTAGCTCTGTCATTCCAATTCCTTCTCTTTCCACCTTGTGGGTATATATCTGAGGAGCAGCTCTCATAGGAGTAGACAGAAAAAGAAAAGCTATTAACTCTTCAGGTCCATTAGTAGGATTGCTGAAAAAAGTCAATTTCAATTGACATTGACTTTTTTCAGACGTGTTGCCAGTTAGTTATAAAATGTTGGTACCATTTTTTAGTTAACATTTATGGAACATTTATTAGCTTAATAAATCCACCCTTCAGTGTAAATCCAATTTAAACACATCGTTTGTCATGAAATTATCCTAGTATTGGGCAGGGGAAGGCACAAAGCAACTCTTCTCTCACCATGGTTCCCACATCCATAAAAAGGCCAGAAACAATCCTAGTCCCTGCAGAACTAGCAAATATACATGTGTTTTGGTCAAAGCCTTTCTCTGGGTAAACTGATGTGAGTATAGGGATTATTCTCATCTCTGAGATTTCTGAACTGCTCTTATTGGAGACTAGCAGAGGAGCAGAGACTGCAAAATGAGAGGGGCATCTCACACAGTTCTGAAATTGAGGGGAAATGGCTCTTGGGCCCTACAGGCTTCTATTCCCTCTACCACAACTTCACTCCCACAGTCAAGGATAGGATTTTTTGCCTCAGTCTATAATTATATAAGGCTAGAGAAAGAAGTAAAAGGAATATTTAAGCTAAACATCAGCATAATCTCACTATATATTTTATAAATGTGTGTCTGTCTGTCCATCCATCTGAGAGAGAGTTAATTCAAGAACTCCTCCTAAACAGTAAGGTAGGACCACCAACTGTGGTATTGCAGCTTCCTCTTGTCATGACTTAAAGCAAGGTCAGGATTTAGTTGTGCCAGGTTAATGGGATGTGCCTGGAATTCGATCGTTTCTCAGAAAAATGAAAGGTAGAGATCTGGTAGTAGAGAGTTATACAGCAGAATGACCACAGGGGGGCAAGTAAGGGGGCAGAGATGGGGACTAGGACAACAATAAGCCTATTGGGCCAGCAGAGGGCAGGGGTAGAGAAAGGGGCAGCTATCTACTATACGTTTAAGAGAGTTTTTTTCTGTTTGTTTGTTTGTTTGTGTGTCTGTCTGTCTTCTAGCTGGGAGACATGCACCCCTCCCCTGGCTTTGCCTGCTGGAGCAGCCATAGACAGGTGCTTCTCACCTAGCCCCAAGCTCAGAGAGGGCTGGGGTTGTCTTCTCTCCCCAGTGCAGCCTGCATACTGAGTCCCTCATCTGCAGCCCCACCCCCAGAGCAATGATTTAAATGAAGAAAAACAAAACTTATTTGAGTTAAGGAGCTGAGCAATGCTGGGTAAATTTTCTAGTTATTATATATCAACACAATATAGTCAGACAATGAAACAAACTGCTAAATAAGGTTGTACAGTCCCTACCAATGGAGGTACTTAAGAATTGGCTAGCTAGCTACCCACCTATCAAAGACAATTTATTTCTTCCATCATCAGGCACCACAGAAGGATTGAGTCTTCAAAATTATTCTCTCCTCCAAATCAAATGATAGTTTGAAAAGTACTCTTCCACTGAAAATCGATAGCTTATCTGTTAGATGTATAAAATCTAATCAGCAGATAAACTATACATGGTGCTAAAAGAAACAATCTGAGAAAATTGGGTCAAATGATGTCAGAAGTGGGTCAAGCCTCTGAGAATACAGCCCTGACATTCATTTTAATGAGTACACAAGGTTTTATAACCAGCTTACTGGTTTTAATCGGAGACAGCTTGTGATATGACAAATTAAAGAATTGTACATAAACGTTGTCTATAGGCTATTTAAGAGCGAGTTTTACCATTCTTCATTATGAGCCTAATCAAGAGAAGTTCTGAGCATGTCCTGAAAGGCTGGGAGTGGGAGCTGAAGATATTCAGGACTTGCAGGATCAAGCCTATAACCTAACCTGACTGATAATGTGAAAAAAACAAGTAGTCCTGTGGCAACTTAGAGACTAGCAAAAATATAGAGAATCACGAGCTTTTGTGGGTAAAACCCACTTCACCATGAAAGCTCATGATTCTGTATATTTTTGTTAGTCTCTAAGGTGCCAGAGGACTACACGTTTTTAAATATACAGACTTTCATGGCTACTCCTCTGACACTTGATAATATGAAGGAATATGCATATGTAGTTTTAAAAATTAGGCTGTCTGATTAATTTTTAAGTATCATATGTCTGTGCTTGCTAGGATTTTTATGTACTAAGTTCAAAGAAAAAATCCTATTCAGTCCAATTTTTGCAATATGTATCATAGGAAATATATTTCAAATGTTTTACCTTCTTCACTTGGATCTTGTGCAAATTAGTTATGTGCTGTGAGATCCTCAAATGGAAAAGACTGTAGAAATGCAAATAGTTACTTGTACTTGCAAAACATTGAGAAAATGAAAATTGCTGCATAAGTTCTTAATAGCAATAGTAGCAGTAGTAGTGACATTTGTGCTTTTGTGATTGTTTTCCTTTGTCATCATTTTTAAAATCTCCACATTCCACAGCAGTGTAATCTGTAGTGTCAGAGAGCCAATAAAACACCCCACCTCAAACAAAAGATTAATATGGACAGATGCAAGAAATATTGTGTGAAATTCTATGGCCTGTACAGGCAGTCCCCGACTTACGCGGATCCGACTTACGTCGGTTCCGCAGTTACGAACGGGGCTGCCCCAGAGTACACGGACTGCGGGACCTCGCGGTCCTGCCGCCCGTGTACTCTGGGGCTTTGCTCTGCGTCTCCCTGGTCTGCAGACCAGGAAGATGCAGAGCAAAGCCGCGGAGGGGCTCGGGCAGTGGGGCAGCCCCGCTGCCCGAGCCCCCCCCACCCCTCGCGGCTTTGCAAAGCCGTGGGGAAGCTGGCAGCGGAGCAGTCCAGGTGCGCCTGGGGTGCCTCGCTGCCCGAGCCCCCCCGCGGCTTTGCAAAGCACGGGGAAGCCGGCGGCGGGGCAGTCCGGGCGCGCCTGGACTGCCCCGCCGCCGGCTTCCCCGCACTTTGCAAAGCCGCGGGGGGGCTCGGGCAGCGAGGCACCCCAGGCGCGCCCGGACTGCCCCGCCGCCGGCTTCCCCGCGCTTTGCAAAGCCGCGGGGGGAAGGGGGACTTGGGCAGCGAGGCACCCCAGGCGCGCCCGGACTGCCCCGCCGCCGGCTTCCCCGCACTTTGCAAAGCCGCGGGGGGGCTCGGGCAGCGAGGCACCCCAGGCGCGCCCGGACTGCCCCGCCGCCGGCTTCCCCGCGCTTTGCAAAGCCGCGGGGGGGCTCGGGCAGCGAGGCACCCCAGGCGCGCCCGGACTGCCCCGCCGCCGGCTTCCCCGCGCTTTGCAAAGCCGCGGGGGGGAGGGGGACTCGGGCAGCGAGGCACCCCAGGCGCGCCTGGACTGCCCCGCCGCCGGCTTCCCCGCTGCTTTGCAAAGCCGCAGGGGGGGGGTAGGGCTCGGGCAGCGGGGTACCCCAGGCGCGCCTGGGCTGCTCCACTGCCGGCTTCCCCGATGCTTTGCAAAGCCGCGGGCGAAGCCGGCAGCGGGACAGCCCAGACGCCCCGCGGGGAGCAAAGCCGCGGAGGACCCAGGCGGCGGGACCGCGGTGCATCTCGGTCCGCCGCCCGTATCTTCCTGGTCTGCTGGGATGGGGGGGGCGCAGCTAGTACCCCCCCCCCCCCCCAGCAGACTAGGCTTTTCTCCGGACGCCTGTGGCAGAGCAGCTGGGGTGCTGCCGGTTGGTCCCGCAGCGCCGCTCTGGGCGCTACTGGTCCAACCCAGCAGCACCCCAGCTGCTCTGGTCCTGATTCAGCCGCTGCTGGTCAGTTTCAGCAGCGGCTGAATCAGGACGCCTGGGGCAGAGCAGATGTGGTGCTGCTGGGTTGCTCCAGTAGTGCGGAGGAGCTGCTCTGCCCCAGGCGTCCTGATTTAGCCGCTGCTGAAACTGACCAGCGCTGACTACAGGAAGCCTGAGGCAGAGTTGCTCTGCACCGGGCTTCCTGGAATCAGCTGCTGATCAGTTTCAGCAGTAGCTGACTTGGGGACGCCTGGGGTTCTTAAGTTGATTCTGTATGTAAGTCAGAACTGGCGGTCAGTTTCAGCAGCGGCTGAATCTGGACGCCAGTTCCGACTTACATACAGATTCAACTTAAGAACAAACCTACAGTCCCTTGTACGTAACCCGGGGACTGCCTGTATTCTGCAAGGACAGACTTGAGAATCACAAATGTCCCTTCTTGCCTATGAATCTATAAAATCACTGGCCTATGAAACTATGTATGTCTGATAAATAGATGTTTCACAGACATTTCAAAATCCTGCACTTCTCAGCTTTGCTATTGTAAATAGGATTATTATTGTGAACCATAACATACAGGTATGACTTGCCCATTAGAGGTAATTGATATATAAAACATGTAAGACTCTCTGTAGTAACTGCACCTAGGGAATTGTGAAGGATATGATGCAGGTCAAGCCACCCTCCTGTGTCCAGAAGTTAAAGCTCTGAGGTTCCTTTGTGTTGCAAAACAGCTGCACAAAAGGAGGGTTGATGCCCAGGCTCCCCAGATCAATCCATGAGGCCTCGGTGAGCAGCCTTGACTAGGTTTTCCCAGTTGTAAAATCAAGGGATTAGGGCAAGAAGAAGAGACTGTGTTAAGTGGAGAGATTTGTGCGAGACCCTGAATACAGACAGGGGCAAGACAGCTGCTTCTGGAGATAGGGCAATGGTCTCTAACAGATGTGTCTGCAAGAGGGAGTTGCTTACGTGCCATTTGTTACCACCTTTGGCCAGAGGAACAGGGCTTATTTATATTTTGTAAATACACAATTTATACTGAGAAAACACCTGACTCTGCATCGCCAATTTCAGCTCCAAATTGAAAGTTACCCTAATAATCGCTTGAATTCTGCTACCAGCAGGATAAAATGATATTTTATGTGTGTTCTGGAGGCATAAAGGAATTCTGTGGTTAAGGGTTTTTGTTGAGCTGTACATGTACAGCCTTACAACATAGTAAGACTCTGTCCTCCCTGAATTTATGGCACATAATCTGAGTAATGCATGAATTTTATGAGGATTTACAATGTCAATTAACTCAGTTTAGTTAGAATCTGTTAAATAATTAGTCCTTGAAGAATTTATTGTTGAGAGTATAGCCTTCCTGGAAACCCTCTAGCTAAAAAATCGCAAGTCCTAAAGAATCAAAAATTCACAAAAATCCATTTTAGCACTAACACTGATTATTATTATTATTATTATTTTAAATTTAACTAAGCACAGCTAATTGCTCTTATTGTATGTAATTGATATGATTGTACTAAAAGCCTGATCAATATGTGAGGTCATTCTTAAATAGTGTCTTTGGCTATCAGCGGTGATTTAACAAACCATAATTCTTCTTCTTCAACTAATTTGCATGTTGCAGTTCTGTAGTTTGCAGAGGTTCATGCAGACAAGGGAGAGTGTGATGGAGGAAGCATCAGCAGAAAATGTATTTACACTAACTGAGGTTTGAGGCCATAATGTACTCATAGTAATGCGAAACCTTTTATAACTGTAGTACAAAACTGATTTATCTAAAATCTCTGATATAAAATAAAAACAAATCCAGGGCCTCGAAACTGTGTTACCACTTTAGAAATTACAGATTGCACAGCTGTGATTATACTCAATTTGGCCACAAATCATGCCTGTTATCCCAATTACAGTCTTGAGAATGGTGAAATTTGACTGTCTAATAAAAAAAATCCTCCTATATTTTATGTTTACCAAAAATCTTTAATACAGATTTCATTCTTTCTCCCCTTCATGTTAGCTCCTCTTGCCTTGCATAATGCATAAATAACATAACCACTGCAAAGAAAATCAGTCAGTTTTGCATCATGAGCAGGATTAATCACAGATGATAGTTACAATGATAAATGATGGTACAAGATTTAGCTTCTGAGATATCTGGACATAAACACTTGTGGTTAAAACAAAAAGTATAGTTCAATGGAGTAACTATACGGAGTACACAAAACATGTCTAAATTAATCTTCATTCTTTGCTTGATGCATCAGTGAAATGCTGTTAGAAAATTAAGACATCTGCCAAACAATTTACAGGATTTTTTGAGGATGAGTACTTTTATGAAGTGGCCAGTAGAAAAATATTCAGTGACAAATGATTCCTTACTCAGCAGCAATCTATTTGCTAACCTGGAAAGGAAACTCAGAGGAAATGAACAACATAATTTCAGGATTAATTGTTGGTTTTTGATAATAGTGTAGAATGACACGTAAAGAGCATGAAGTCTCACTTTTAAAAGATGGCTGAAAAATGCACATTGGACCAGAAAAAATGTATATTCAAAAATAAGGTGGCTTAACTGCTAACAAAAATATGTAGTCATTAAAATCATATACCCTAGGTATGAAAGCTTGTTGGGCAGTATCAATAGACATATCTCAACATTAGTGAAGGCAGTATGGTCCAGTGAATTGGGTTCTGGCCTCATACCCATTAGGCCTGATTTCTGTTTCCAGCACTGCCACTTATCTTCTGTCTGACATTAAGCAAGCCACTGGTTTTTTGGCTGTATTTTTCCTCTCATCCCTTGTCTGTCTCATCTACATAGTCAATAAATTCAGGAGAAGCAACTGTCATTCAATATGTATTTGTGTACTGGGTTTGATCGTGTTTGGGGCCTTTAGATACTACAGAGAAAGAAATAATAATATCAAGAATCAGTGGAATTGCCAGGCTTCATGGAATAAACTCATTTGCTCTCTTTCCCTGAGATTTTTTTTTATTATTACTAGTAAAACTGTTGTTTAAAATTCATATGTTCAAAGTTTCCTGTGTGTTGGGGACACTAGGTATTACTGTTGCCAGTGCAGTGCTGCCTTAAAGTTGGGAACGCCAGCAACTAGATGATCCCTACATTTCGGTGAATCCTTTGATAGCACAGAGCCAGGTATATATATATCAGGTTTATGGGTATGTCTACACTACCCCCCTAGTTCGAACTAGGGGGGTAATGTATGCATACCGAACTTGCTAATGAAGCCCGGGATTTGAATTTCCCGGGCTTCATTAGCATAAAGCCGGCGCCGCCATTTTTAAAAGCCGGCTAGTGCGAACCCCGTCCCGCCCAGCTACACGCGGCACGGGGTTCGCACTAGCCGGCTTTTAAAAATGGCGGCGCCGGCTTTATGCTAATGAAGCCCGGGAAATTCAAATCCCGGGCTTCATTAGCAAGTTCGGTATGCATATATTACCCCCCTAGTTCGAACTAGGGGGGTAGTGTAGACATACCCTATCAGTGGTAGGGCCACCACTGAGAGGCATAGGTGGTCGGAGCAGCTGGGGCTGGGGGAAGCAGGCTACCAGTCCCACCTACAGCACTGCCTCCTCTGCTGAGGCCCCGCCCTCACCACAGAGGGGAGGAGGCAGGGCAGAATGCCGAGCACTTGTGTGTCCCCCTCCCACCACGGGAAGGGGAAGATATGGGAGGGGGCGGGTGTGCATGCCCTAGCCTCACCACTGCAGAGCACTGGGGAGGAAGGAGGCCATGCAGTTCCCGCCTCCCCAGCCCCCAGTGTACCGGGGAGGGAGGAGGCCATGTGGCTCCAGCCTCGCCACCCCTGGAGCACCGGGGAGGGAGAAGGGCACTCGGCTCCAGTCTCCCCAGCCAGGAGCACTGGGAGGGCGAGTGCTGGGGGCTGCCACGCTCCACCCCCAGAACGCCTACCACAGGCATTTTGGGAGTGGAGTGTGGGTGGGGCCATACCTGGCAGTTTGGGAAGGCAACCCTTCCCCCACCTAGGCTACCAGACGCCCTTGCTGAGAGGCTCAAATCAGGGTAAATTGCTTAAAAACATGTGTCCTTACAGTCCAAGACTGGTGGTCTTCCACTATAATGTATACCAAAGCAGTCACAAAGAGCACTTCTGTTTGCCACACTAGCCATCAAGAAGTCACACAAGAAATCCCCTTAGACACTCCAGCTTCTCCTGTGCCACAACTCCTTATACAGATGAGAAATTATGAAAAACAATCTCACCAAATCTGAACAGGTTCTCCCAATCCCAAAGGACCAAACACATTCCTAGGCTAATTTGTGCTTTAGATCTTCCTCAGAAGAGCACATTGTACCAATCCTTTAGAATCTAAAATCTAAAGTTTTATTGAAAGAGAGAAAAGTTGAGAGTAAAACTGTTAAATGAATCAAATTACATATACCAGTTATAAAGTTCTTGGTGCAGGCCTGTAGCAGAGATGGATTAATCTGCTGTTTTATAAATCTCTGGAATACATCCTCTGTTAGGATGGGTCATCAGTCCCTTCTGGCTCTATTCATAGCAAAGCTGCTTCAGAAGTGATGAGCTGGAATGAAGACAAAAATGAGGTACCATCAGGGCCCTCTTTATAACCCTTGCCCTTTATAATCCATGTGGAGGGAATTCCATTGTTCTCCTTGTGTGAAAGTAAACCCCAGATGAAGTTTGTCGTCATGAGTAAGTCACATGCCCATGCATGACTCTGTAGCAGCCATTGCTTATATGCTGGTCTGAATGTTCACAGCAAATTTCCTCAGATGTGGATTGGCACGATGTGCGGTACATTGTCAGTGTAATACTGCTATTCACTTGACTAGCAATCATTTCACAATAGATTGGACTAGCCTCCTGTTGCTATCTCCCAGAAGCAAACATTTGAAATACATAGGGTTACCAGATAGCTTCAGAAAAAATACAGCGCACACTTGATGGGGGAGGGGAGGCGAAGGGACCAGCCGGGAAGGGAGTGGGGCTGGCTGGGAGGGGCGGGAGGGAGACGGGAAGCAGGGCTGGGGGAGGAGTCGGGGCAGCAGGGCTGGTCGGGGGAGATTGTGGGAGGGGGGTCGGGTGGAGCAGGGCTGGCCTGGGAAGATCGAGAGGAGGAGAACCAGCCGGCAGGAAGCAGGGCTGGCTAGGAGAGGGTTGAGGGGAGCAGGGCTGGCTGGGAGGTGGTTGGGGGAGCGGGACTGGTCAGGGGGCAGCTGGGGGGGGAGAGAATCGGCTGGCAGGGAGCAGGACTGACCCAGGCACATGCAAATCCCAGGGCACTGCCTGTCCCGTGCACGGTCCCGGCAGAGTACGAGCGAGTCTGACTACGACTCCACGACGCGCTTGAACAACGCTCAGGAGCACGGACAGGGCTTCTCTTCCTTCCCATGGCATCACTACTACATCAGACACAACCAGAGGCTCCCAGCACTGATTGTGCTTCACCTCCCAGCCACTCTCCTTGCTCCCATCAGGCTTCTGTTGGGCGCCCAACTGGAAAACCAGAAAATACCGAACATTGCACATGTCCGGTATTGTCTGAATTTTTTTTACCAGACAGAGAGCCCAAAAACCAGACTATTCAGTTGAATACCAGACACTTGGCAACCCTAGAAATACAAGCACATAGCCAATACCCACAACTTCAAATACAAACATGACACATGCATATGAATAGCATAAACAGAATCAGTGAATCATAAGCTTTCTATAGAGATCTCATTTGGAACACTTTGCACAAGATTTGGTGCAAACATATAACAGTGGTTGCAATGTTTGTTCATATCAGAATCCAATATGTTACAGCCAGCATAAGAGTTCATGGGCCATGTACCTACCCTACACAGTGAGCATAGGGCCAAAGCAGAGGAAAAAGCTGTGGTTGGGGTTTCCAAGTGCTTGTCAGCCGACGGTCAGGGCAGTGTGTGTGTGTATGTTTCCGAGAAAAGGTTTAACGTCCGTGCCTTTACTGCTAGGACCGGGGTCCCATCGCAGAGGGTGGCCAGCAGGCCAACAGATGCCCCGTTATATAGGAAGAGCTTATTACACCTTAGATTTTAGCTGCTAGAACACAGGGGGTTCCTTCGCAGAGGGCAGCCTAGGAAAGGCTGAAAAGGTGCCCCAACGGATCTTGTCACCTGGGAGTGACACAGATCCAAACGCCCAAGCTCTCCCTATGTCTGTCCCTTTATGACCGGCTGAAGTTCTTTTAAATTGTGCTTGGTTCTGTTACAGCAACTGAAGGAGTCAGGTTAAAGCTTAAACAGTTACAGGTTTATTGAGGAAGCTTACAAATCATATGGTTGCAATGGCTATTGTTCTATTTCTTAACTATTAGCAAAATATAGGTCTTAAAAATGGTTACAAAGAAGATAAAGATAGAAAAATAGAAATAATGGTACCAAGTAACAGCTTACTCTTTCTATGTGTACACTTAAGACAGAGGACCACATCCAGGTACCATTTTTACCCCCTTCTGTGCCTCTCGACTCCAGCATGTCAGGCCAGGGCCGGTCCCTCAATTCCTAGGAAAGACGAAAATACGAGGTGGGCGTCCCCATAGAACCTCGGGAGGTCAAACACCTAACCCGACCAGCAGGTAGAGGGTAGAATGACACTCAAAGTGAGTGTGTGCTGGGCCCATCTTATATACTCATGGGGTCACATATTTCTCTTTCTTATCTGTAATGCCAATTGATGCTGGTCTGTCTGCTGTGAGACCAGTTCTTACAAGGGAGTTGTGAACTTAATTTACACTTGTAAGAGAGAATTGAGATGATTAAATTGAAAGTACAGGACATTGTTTTCTCAGTGGGAAATTCCCCTTCCAGGGACTGTGTGTGTTCGAATCAACATAGGTGCCAGCCGCAGCCTCGAGGCCAGCTTATTGACTTAACTGCTCTCTATCCTCATATCTATGTTTCAGCTTCTCAGGATTAGATGAGCCAGCATAGACTATGCTGATATTATTGCTCCTTCTCTGCCCTGTGCTTCAGAGAGGCAAATAAGATGGATGATATGGGGTTAGTCTGTCTGGCCACAGTGCTGCAGCAATCTCCAGTTGTTATCTCATCTGCTCAAGACCACTGACCACCCTTTCAAGTCAGAAAAGCCGTCAGTGTGTGCAAATTTACTCTGGGAGTGTGGCCCAGTACACAGCTGGTACAGCATCAGTGGCATACCGAAGTGGCTAAAATCCACTTTTGAATCCCCGGAATGCGTTCTGCAGCAAATACATATGTAGAAGGCAATTTCCATTCTGCTGAAGCTTTCAAGATTTGTTTTCATTCCAATTAGGAACAAAACTTGAAAATGTCATAATTTTCCCATGAAAGAAAATTCATAAAAAGTTTCCATTTCTGTTTGACTGAAATGTTACATTGGAACTACATCTCTAACTATTTCAGTTCAATTTCAGCTTTTTAAATAAATTACATTATAATATAATACAAAAAGTCATATAATGCAAAGTCATTTTAAAAGGAACAATTGAAATGTTTTGTTCCAAAAAATGTGGAAATGGGACATTTTTACACTGTCAGAACTTTACCACACCTTTTTCTCTGAAATACAATTAAGTTCTACTGACACCATTAAGTGAATGTTTCAACTTTGAATTGTAGTCATTAATGGAAAATTGTTTTTGCCTATGTTTTTCAAGTCAGTGGTACTCTGGCTTCAACTGAGAATCAGGGCCCTAAAATACTGATCTAGCGATACAAATTCCTGTGTCATTCATGTGTTGTTTTAAAGCTAATAAGCACTTCCATAGTAAAAAAATAATAATGTTGATCTTCAGAACACATATTCAGATGATAGTGTATTTTTTTCTTTTCCTTGTTTAAAAATTAAAGCCCTGTCTGAACACTGCTTTCCATTTTGCACCCATAGATTAGTCTTTCAATCAAGAGTTAAAACATAAAGAAGACTCCACTGAAACAAACTTTATATCATAAATGATGACAGAGAGGCAATGGAGACCACTGAGTTGATAATAGTAGAGAATTTGGGATCAGTTCTGCTCCTAGTTTTACTTACATACTCAGCTGGAGTTGTACAAGTGTAACTGACACCAGAAGTTGGCCTGATGAACACGTGCAAATGAAGATATTGTTGTTGGTTTTCTTATTAATTTCCAACTCTATTCAAAGCTTTATTACCTATATTAGCAGAAATAGTAAATTTGTAAGTAAAGGAGACTAATTTATTATACCTGTGTTTCTGACCATACATCTTTCAGAAAATAAATTACATCCACTTCAGGAGATGAAAACTATCACAGCACTCAGATCCAGCAGAATGTATTACAGCTTACATAAAAAAGGTATATTTTAGGAACAAAAGCAAATAATGAAAAGCAAAACAAAAAGATCCTCAGCATTTCATAGTCTTGTAAGGAAAATATCTTCACCATTTCAATAGAAGCAGTCTTCTTTCTGAGATATGCCATAGAATCTATGAAGGGTTTTGGATCAAATACTGGTCTCATTTACAAACCATGGAACCTCACTGAAGTCAGTGAAATTCTACAGCATATAAATGAAACAATTTGGCCTCTTGTGGTATATGTTTAAACTTCCCGAGAAGTCACTGTCATCAGGTTTATGCAACTCAACATGGATACTTATATTTTACATGATATAACAACCACAATACATTCTGTTGCTGAAGGAGAGATATTTGTAATCCAAAATAAATAAGGTTCTGTAACTCTCCATAATAAAAATCCTACCTGAGAAAACCACAGAAGAATATTGTTAGTAGTGGGGATCAGGGATGTGAAATGATAAAGGCTAAATGGACACAAAAATCAGACATCAGAAATGGTAACATACATAAAGGTGTAAGGGAACTCGGTCATGGATTTAAAAGTAGCTATTCTTCTACAAAGGAATTTCACCAGCCAATTAGAGAGAGAGAATGCAGAATTGGTATTCATCTGGAAATTTAACCGTGTTTCCCTGGGCTTCAACAAAGACAGGACTACTTGTTACCATTTTAAAAGTTAACCATTTAAACAATTTAAAGTATTTAATTTAAATGGATAACACATTAATGGGCCAGCTACTGGTTCAACTGAGTCACCGTGGCAGGGTGAGACTGCTGTGGTTGGTGGGCCAGCCGGTGCAGGATTGCTGAAGCCAGCCAAGGGTTAACAGTTAGGCTACTTCTACACTGGCCACAATTTCCTACTTTCAAAGTAGGAATAAGAGATCCTCCGGTAAAGGGCTTTATTCCGGAGAATCGCACCAGTCTAGATGCTTTTTTTCCGGCTTTTCCCCCGCGGATTTCCCTATCCTGACTTACCTGATTTGCATGGCTTTTCTGGAAATTGTGGCCAGTGTAGACGTGGGTTAAATGGTAGGACTACTGCTTACTGGTTAATTGGTTAACCTTTTACATCCCTAGTGGGTATATACCCATTAGTGTTCAGTCAAGATGATCTTAGACAGGCAAGCAGTCAAGAGTGAACCAGGATTTGAGGATTGGTCTCTCAGGTTTCGTCTAAGCTACATTCCTCTTTCGAAAGAGGGATGTAAATTAGACACATCAAAATTGCAGATGAAGCCGGGATTTGAATTTCCCGTGCTTCGTTTGCATAATTGCGTCACAGCGGTTTTTTTCGAAAAACACATTTTCGAAAGTGAAACCACGATTTAGATGAGGTTCTTTCTAAAAGAAAAGCCTTTTTTGAAAGATCCTGTACTCCTCAAAAAATGAGGTTTCCAGAATCTTTCGAAAAAGGCTTTCTTTTCGAAAAAACCATGGCTAGACTGCAGTTTCACTTTTGAAATAGTGTTTTTTGAAAAAGTGCCATGACGCAATTATGCAAATGAAGCACAGGAAATTCAAATCCTGGATTCATTTGCAATTTCTATGTGTCTCATTTACATCCCTCTTTCGAAAGAGGAATGTAGCCTAGACATGGCCCTGAAGCATTCCTTTCAGTAACTCTTCTCACAATTTACATCCACTTTTGACTAAAAGACAAACTTGATACCCATTAAGACTGTGACCCTTCTCCAAGCTCAAGATCTGTAAAACATCCTGGGGCAGCTAACACTCCCAGGCTACATCTACACTACACTACTGCTGTTTTTGCGCCAAAACCCGCGGAGCGTCCACACCTCAAGTTCATTTTTGTGGAAGTAAAGTTACAGAACAGAGAGGTTTTTGTGGTGTAAGTATTCCTCTTCCTACAAGGAATAACTCCTTTTTGCTCAAGAGTTCTTGTGCAAAAAGGTGTGTGTGGATGGGCAATAGGTTTTTTTTGCGCAAAAACAGCCATTGAAAAAAGCACAGGTGATCTGGTGACCATTCTGTAGATAGCAATTAGAGCTTTCTTTCAAGAGAGCATCCATGCAGTCTGGACACTCTCTTGCGCAAAAGCGCATTGCTTTTGCTATGTAGTTTTGTAGTATAGACGCGCTCTTGCGCAAGAAGTTTTTGCTGAAGATCTCTTCTGCAAAAAGCTTCTTGCGCAAGAAGCCTGCAGTGTGGACGTAGCCCCACAGTGTTATCCGGGGGGCGGTGGAGATAGCATCCCCAGCTATAATTAGGGATTACTGTGAAGAGCAGGTACTTCAGGATGTGTCACTCAAAATAAGTTCTCAGTAAAATGCTTTTTATTTGGGGTAATACAGGTAGTCCAGTGTCCTCCCAGTACACATCCTTAGCATTCTGTTCAATCTCCATTGATTTCAGATAAAGTTCTCTGGACATATTCCACTATGACTGAATGCAGAATTTGGCTGACACATTTGTATGATGATACTCTAAAAATCCAAATGTTAGAATACCCTGGCTTTTAATTTCTCAATCATAGAGTCATTTTAGGATTTGTTTTCATTTAATAACTTAAAACCAGAAAGATTTACTGCATGCCGAGCTGCCCATGTTGACAGGGAAAATTTTGCTTTGTCACACTTTTCTATAAGTATCAGCACTGAAGAGGTGAAGAGAAAAATCCAATCTGTTGTGTATGCCAGACACTCTATGCTGGTCTGAACATATGTGAGTTAACACACTGTATTAGTACTTAGTATTGAACTGAGTCAATACTCTGCATGTGCAGATAAATAATTGCAAAGCTTTAACTTTTAGACTGATTTTTCCAAGAAGGATCTCATTCCTTAATATGGAATACAAACATTTGATACTTTTCTACTCTACTATGTGTTTTGTTTGACAGTTGGATAAAGTTGCAAGATCTTTTTACTAAGCAGGAAAATGTGTATGTCATTCACAATACCTTAGCTCAACTGATGTCACTTATGCTTTGGCTGTCTTCAAAAGTTGGAAGCTTCAGTTCAAACACAAATATTTTGAGAAAGTTATGATTAAATGGGCTTAGAATACTATGGTCTTCTCGACTTTATCATTTTTTGTCAGTGAATGTTATAAATTGTTTAATAATATAATCTAAGCACATAATAGCAGCAGCAATGAGTTGTGGTAGCTCTATGGGAATTTCTGCACTTTCTGCTGCTGAACTAAATTAATCAAACATAGCACCTTCTAAGAGAACCTTTCTTATAAAAAGCACAGAAATTCAAGATTCTTCAAATGGGATTTTCACTAAATTACTTGTATGACGCTCTCTGGATTATTGTTACATTTGTGCTAGGTCAAGATATAGAATAAATTATTAGCATTTGTTTGACATAAGCAAGAATTAGAGAATTAAGAAGCATGTTATTAGGTTTCAGAAATAAAGTAATTTTTGTGTTTTAACTGAAGGAAAAGGTTGGGTAAGGAGTGTAAGAAAAGTCTTCTATTATGAAAGGAGAGGCAGGAAATTTAGCCACTTCAGAACAGAACTATTAAATTTCCTTCCTAGAATTGATGTATAAAGTTTCACAAAAACAGCATTCAATACTGAGAGTAATATGGAACATATCGGCTAGATCATATGCCATAATTTTATGGTTTTTAGCTGAATACATCTGACGTACATAAAAGCTCTAAACGGTTCTTTTGTGAAGACTTACTGAAGTCAGCAGCAATTTAGGGTGCTTATCGTCTGGGTGAATCAGAGCTCAAGTTTGTAGGAAACCAGTGTATAAACCCTGTGGCCTTCTATATATTATGAATAAATTCAGTATAATTTTTTTTTATTTCAGTTTGCACATCTGTCGCTGTTAGTTTTGGGGTGCAAAATTTAGAAACTCTCCTCAGTTAACATGATAACCTCAGATTATGTGGTCCTGTATTCTTTATGCAATTGGTGAATTGTCGTCTTTGCAAGTTACAGGCTACAGCTCTGTAAAGTGCCAGGCTACGTCTACACTACATGCTTCTTGCGCAAAAAGCCTTTTGTGCAAGAATTTTTGTGCAAAAACTTCTTGCGCAAGAGCACATCCATACCCTGAAGTGCATTGCAAAAGCGATCTGCCTTTGTGCAAGAGAGCATCCACACTGCATGGATGCTCCCGCGCCACCAGAGCATCTGTACTTTTTCCCATAGGGGTTTCTTGTGCAAGAAACCCCTCTGGAGCATCCACACTTGCGTTTTTGCGCAAAAGGGAGTTAAGCCTTGTAAAAAGAGGTTTACCTATGGTGGGAAAAGCCCTCTGTTCTGCTGTTTTACTCTTGATTTACTTTCGCAAAAGCACATTTGAGGTGTGGCTGCTCCACGGGTTTTTGCGCAAAACCAGCTGTTTTTATGCAAAAACCTTGCAGTGTAGACGTAGCCCCAGTGTAAACAGACTTCCAGCGCAGGAGCGCTGATGGTTACTTGCCTGATGGAGATGGATTACCTAGAGTGCAGGAAGAGCTTTTTCCTATTGCCCTCGCAGTGAACATATGGCAGCACTGCCATGGCTGCACTTTAATCTTACAAGTGTAGATAAAGCATAAGTCTCTACACTCTTTCCAAGAAGTTTCAGAAAGGTGGTGTACAATAAACAGGGACAATGCATGTGGGGAACAAGGGGGCATGTGCTCCTCCAAAGCGGAATGGGCAAGGGGCCAGCCAGCTCCCTGGATGGCCTATGACATTAACTCGGGGACCTGGCACCAGCAGCACTTCACCCCACACACACACTGGCAGTGGTGGGGCAAGAGGAGAAACACAGCCCCAGCTCACTCTGTTCCCTGGCACGCTGCTTGGGGAAGGTGTCTGGCCCCCACTGCCGGCGCCTCCATTTAAGAAACACCTCCGACTGCCTCAGATTAAGAAACACTTGTTTAAGAAACACTGGTCTATGGACCCCTTGCCATCTTCTTTGGCGGGACCTAGAAGCTCCCTCCCTCGGCCAGAGGATCCGTGGCCCAGGGCTGATCACAGTCGTGCCTCCCCTACTGGCCGTAGGAGCCTCAGATTGTCTGCAGCCACGTCTCCCCTCCCTTTCCCAGAGCAGGACAGATCTAAGGAAGATGTGCCTGTGGCCAACCCAGGAATCTGCTCTGGCTGAGTAGAAGGGGGCATTTGGCTTCTCTGAGTTAGGAGAAATTGTGGCTCCAGCTGAGGAAAGGGAACAAGGGGTCTTGCGGCTCTGGTCACAGGGAGTGGGTGCTGGTAGAAGGAGAGGAGCCAGGGGCTAGCTTCCCCCAAGAGGGAGTGCCCATGCCTGCAGAGCACCCAGGCAATTTAAAAGAGCCAAGTGGAATTCCCTGTTGCTGCTACAGTGGCAGCATCTGAGGTCTTGGGCTCTTTTAAATTTCCCGGGTCCTTGGGTAATCGCTCCTTTGCCCCACCCTGTCAGTGGGCCTGGATCTACTTAGCGGCTCATAAGACCCTGGCATCTCTAGAGTTAGCAGCTACATCCTTTGCTTCATCAGTGATGTGTGTTTTTATACTAGAAAAATACAATATTTAATGTTATTTATTCTTTTTTGCTTTGCCACTCTGAGATTTGCATTTCCTAAATGACGACTTGGAGTAAAATCAGCTGCTTCTCTAGGCAGCATTTCAATAGGCCCCTTTGCCTCATTCCCATCCCCAGCACCTGGACCTTTAACATGTACTTGACACTGAACTCTCTTCCTCCCACAAGATACCTTCAACACTGGCCCCATATAAAAGAATGATAGAAATGTAAAGTTGCAAGAAACTTCAAGAGGTCATTAAGGCTACGTCTACACTGGCCCCTTTTCCGGAAGGGGCATGTTAATTTCAGAGATCGCAATAGGGAAATCCGCGGGGGATTTAAATATCCCCCGCGGCATTTAAATAAAAATGTCCGCCGCTTTTTTCCGGCTTTTAGAAAAGCCGGAAAAGAGCATCTACACTGGCCCCGATCCTCCGGAAAAAGCGCCCTTTTCCGAAGGATCTTATTCCGCTTTTTCCGGAGGATCGGGGCCAGTGTAGACGCTCTTTTCCGGCTTTTCTAAAAGCCGGAAAAAAGCGGCGGACATTTTTATTTAAATGCCGCGGGGGATATTTAAATCCCCCGCGCATTTCCCTATTGCGATTTCAAAAATTACCATGCCCCTTCCGGAAAAGGGGCCAATGTAGACGTAGCCTAAGTGTTCGACTTTATGCCAGGCAGAACCAAGTAAACTAGATCCTCCTGATTGGCGTTAGTTTAAACTATTCTTAAAAACCTCCAGTGATGGGGATTGCACAATCTCCCTGGGAAGGCCATTGCTTCTCCCCCATCAACCTTTATATAAGCCTTCATGGAGCTCCCACGTGGAATGGACCACTGCGTCCTGTGCATGCCCTTTCTCTGCCAGCTTTTCAGCAGCCCATACTCTCACTCTTTCCCAGCTGCCTCCCTCTCTCTCAATAATAATAATAATAATAATAATAATAATTAATAGGACCACAGAAGTTGCTGAATGCTTAGCACTTTTGAAAAGCATGCCACTTACTCTGGATTTAGCAGCCTATATTAGGCACCCATTTCTTTAAAAAAAAAAAATCTTGGCGCCTAATAACAATCTTTAGTGCTTGTGTATTGCTTTTCATCCATGAAGCTCAGCCAGACCAGCACTGCTGGCAGCAATGAAAAAGTGTAACTGCCAATTTTCAGAGGAAATTTGGAAAATGATGAAGAGCGAGCCGAAGGGTAGGGTCAGTGGATGGGTACCACACACACAGCTAAAAACATGCAAAGACATAAGAAAAGGAATACATGACAAAGGAATGATACTTGAATACATACAACATTTGGAAAGAGTTTAATTCCTACAATGAATATAGCATCTTTTTATTAATTCAACAGTTGGCCTTTTATGAATGAGCGAAAGGTATGTGACTGTCAGAGACACGTGTCCCACTTACACAGCATACCCACTTACTCAAAGAAAGCTGCTTCTAATTTAGCTGAAAATTCAACATTCACAAGTCATTTCCATCCTACTGAGAGACAGGACATGAAACATGTCCATGGCAGTGGAAAAGGGGGAGAGACAAGGGGGGCATATAGGACATGTTCGGGGCCTTGAATTGCTTTAATTCAGATCTGCTCCTGATTAAATTCATTTTTAAATGATCCTTTCCTTCTTTGGTATTTACCTCCCCTTCTCCCCCATCACCACCAACAGTTACTTATTAACTGTTGTCTTGCTCATTGTTAGGTCATGATATACATATTTATTTTACAACCTAATAATCAGCTAGTGAGGGGAGCTAGGGAGGACCAAATTCTCTCTGTGACTGGTGGTGGCCCCCTAACTAAAAAGGTTGGAGAAGAAGTTACTGGGGAGAAGTCTGGTTGAACAAATTCAGCGCAGAGCTGATAGTCACAAACAGCAGGAGATCCCCAAGAACCCACTCTAACTTTATATGGGATCTGAAAATTGTTGTATGCACAGCTTTGCTTTAACTAGTCCTGCTTTTGTGCTGCTCACTTTGTAGTCTAATAAAAAATAAATACACTGAACTGCAAAAGCTAGGAATGTAATTTCAAATACCTTACATTAATCCCATAATGTAATCTAAGAGTTATGGAAACTAATTTAGTATAAAATAACCACACAGGCTTTTTCTGTTTTGTTTTGGTATCTTGCACAAGCTTGTAGCATATCAACATAATCCTCATTTGCAGTGCATTATTGTTCTGCTACATCAGGAAGCTTTTCGGTTATCCTCACCACAAATCAACAATTAAATCCATGTCCCGCATTTCTGGCTCAGAGACTTCACAACTGCAAGCTTATAAATAATGAGTGAGCTTTTCTTTATGAATTTCTATCCACTTTTAAACAGTTGCAACAGTTTCTTTGTTGAAAGACAATAGTGCTGAGATTAAGCATTACAGTTCAAATGAGGAGTAAAATGTCAGGTTGGGTAAACAATTATTCTTCTCAGTAGTTGTCAGAAAGGAAGAGAAGACAAGGAGACAGGAGGAGAAAAAGGAGAAGGAGAAAAGTGCATATGTGAGAGAGAGCCAGAGTACAAAGAAAGGATTTGAATTGCTGTAGTGTTCTGTATTCATTATAATTAGAGGTGACAAACTAGTTTTGCTAGAATCAGAGCAGCCCCAACCCCTCACCCACAAGTTAAACTAAATGTTTTTGATGTTCAAGAGAGATTGGATACATTCCCTTCCCCCTCCCCATATTTTTTTTTATTTTCATACACCTTTGCAATTCTTGATTCTTGCTCAGACAAAATGAAGGGTCATAATAATAAAATGTAGCACTTTGCATTATCAAAGCACTGTATAAAGATTTACTGATAATTATCCTTATAGTGCCTCCTCTAAGCATTATTATTCCATTTTAAATACAAGGAAAAAAAGATAGAAAGGTTGAAGGCCAAAAAATGTGCATTAATGACAGAGCCAGGATGAAAATTCAAAAGTCCTTGACTCCCAACCCTATACTAATTCCTCTAGACTATTCCTCTAGCCTGACAGGAAGTAGAAACTAAGTATGTGACATGTCACTAGAAACATTCATCTAATGACATTTCAAGACCAGTTTTATAAATCCAAAAGATGCAAATAATATGGCAAATGTGTTCATTTCTGAATGCTTATCTAAACTGAAATTACTAACCTTGCCCTGTTTTCTGTGTCAGCCATTATACAGCACTTCCTCCGAATACATGCAGAAATCTTTCAGACATGTATAAAGCACTAGAGCTTTGCGACCTGAACAGAAACCAGTGACACCTGACTACCCACACTGAGACCCAGACAGCTTTCTTGGACTCAGGTTGCACTGGATTGTGCCTGATCACCTTCTGCCCATGCACTTGATACAGTAATGGCTATGTGCCCCATTCTTGCCAGCCATTGCCATCTCACTGTGCTATGAGTGCTGACTCCATTTGCAGAAGGTAGTCAGAGATTGACTGTGGGCTTGAAGTGTGGGTAGCAGGGCTGAGGCTCAAGTACATGGTTGTGTCACTGACACAATTTTGGGGAAACATTGCCCTCTATTAGAATTCAAGCACTTAACCCTGAGACCCTGACTCATAATAATATGACCGTTTTACCTGCAAATAGTGTTTTTCATTCTAAAGGACGGAGCTCAGAATCAAGAACTCAAAATTAGCCACCTATTCTGTTCTGTTTTACTAAAAGATGAATGAAGGATTTGAGTGCATATGGGAAAGTCAATGGATATGATATACCTTGACTTTAGCAAGCTTTTGATATGTTCTCCCATAATATTCTTGCCAGCAAGTTAAGGGAGTATGGATTGGATAAATGGACTGTAAGATGGATAGAAATCTGGCTAAAGTGTCGGGCCCAACGGGTGGCGATCAATGGCTCAATGTCAGGTTGGCACTCGGTTTCGAGCGGAATGCCCCAAGGATCGATACTAGGGCCAGTTTTGTTCAACATCTTTATTAATGACCTGGATGAGAGGATGGATTGTACCCTCAACAAGTTTGCAGATGACACTAAGCTGGGGGAGAGATAGATACATTGGAGGTCAGGGATAGGATCCAGAGTAACCTAGAAAAAATTAGAGGATTGGGCCAAAATAAATCTGATGAGGTTCAACAAGGACAAGTGTAGAGTCCTGCACTTGGGACGGAAGAATCCCAAGCATTGTTACAGGCTGGGAGCCGAATGGCTAAGTAGCAGTTCTGCAGAAAAGGACCTGGGGATTACAGTGGATGAGAAGCTGGATATGAGTCAAAAGTGTGCCCTTGTAGCCAAGAAGGCTAATGGCATATTAGGTTGCATTAGGAGGAGCATTGCCAGCAGATCTAGAGAAGTGATTATTCCCCTTTATTTGGCTCTGGTGGGGCCACACCTGGAGTATTGTGTCCAGTTCTAGGCCCCCCACTATAGAAAGGATGTGGACGCATTGGAGAGGGTCCAGTGGAGGGCAACCAAAATGATTAGGGGGCTGGAGTGCATGACCTATGAGAAGAGACTGAGGGATTTGAGTTTGTTTAGTCTGCAGAAGAGAAGAGTGAGGGGGGATTTGATAGCAGCCTTCATCTTCCTGAAGGAAGGTTCCAAAGAGGATGGAGAAAGGCTGTTCACCGTAGTGATAGATGGCAGAACAAGGAGCAATAGTCTCAAGTTACAGTGGGAGCGGTCTAGGTTGGACATTAGGAAAAACTATTTCACTTGGAGGGTGGTGAAGCACTGGAATGAGTTACGTAGGGAGGTGGTGGATCTTCATCCCTAGAGGTTTTTAAGTCTCGGCTTGACAAAGCCCTGGCTGGGTTGATTTAGTTAGGATTGGTCCTGCTTGGGCAGGAGGCTAGACCTGATGACTTCCTGAGGTCTCTTCCAGCTCTATGATTTTATGAGTGTTCCATGAATACTCTTAAATCTTGCTTCAAGTTTCCTAACTCATTTAATCAAGTCTTTGGTATGTTAAACTAACATTTGGTATGGAATTATAAATTTCATCCCTGATTTTATGATGAACATAATATATCACAGAATGTTAATTGATAATCACAATTAAAATGCATACCCGTTAAAAGATGAACTATTAATTTGAACTACATTTAATCCATTTAAGGTAGTAATGGGAATAGAATGGATGCTGAAAGGTTGGCCATGGCATAATTATATTATAAAATATATGTCTGTGTAATATGTGGCATCTCAGTTTAATTAAGGCATTTTCATTCTATGGCATTCTCTCACATATAAGTCGCTAAAGTTTTTAATGGAAAACTCTCCTGGTTTTGTTTGTTCTGAAAGCTTGAAATATTCAAAAATCAAGTGAGTTTTAGTATGTACATTATTTTGGAGTTTAAACATTGTGAATATATTTATAATTTTTAATGTTGATATTGATCTAAAGACACCATAACAATTTGGATTTGACTCCTAATTGTCAAAATATTGTTCTTAATTTACTATATTGAACAAAAATTGTCCTGGTAAAAGCCTAAATAAATATGATGTTTCTCAGATGTAAAAGTCTGGACTGAGCTCCAGGAAAGTATCCCAGAGAGCCTTACTGTTTGGAGATTCTAAAAGCCCATGCAAGCAGTGGCAGGTTTGAGCACAGATGCCCTTGTCCTGAGACTGAGAGTCCTCGCTGGAAGAGATCCGAGGGCACAGTAGCTTAGATCAACACACAAAACCATCCGTTGGAATCTCTCTGCTACTGAAAATTGAAGCCAGGGTCCTCAGGAGGTGGGGGTGCTGGTGGCAGAGAAGCAGCCTATGGATGCCTTCTGTTGCCTCTTGAGTTTGATTTTAGTGTGCTGTGGTGACATAAACTGAGGCAAGATCTAGGCCTTTCTTGGAAGCTGGTATTCTCACTTTCCTGAAGGCCCGTTCTTTTTCAATACTGGACTGCACATACAGGACTGTTTAAAGAATCTGGCAACTAGTTTGTATGATAGCTTTCTTACAAATTGTATCCCCAAACACTCTGAAGAGGGCAGTGGTTGGTGTTTAAATAGAGGAGAAGAGCATAGAATCATAGGACACTAGAACTAGAAGAGACCTCAAGAGGTCATCGAAACCAGTCCCCTGCCTTCATGGCAGGACCAAGCACTGTCTAGATCATCCCTGGCAGGTGTCTGTCTAACCTGCTCTTAAATATCTCCAGAGATGGAGAATCCACAACCTCCCTAAGCAATTTAGTCCAGTATTTAACTACCCTGACAGGCAGGAAGTTTTTCCTAATGTCCAACCTAAACCTCCCTTGCTACAATTTAAGCCCATTGCTTCTTGTTCTATCCTCAGAGGCCAAAGCGAACCATATTTCTCTCTCCTCCTTATAACACCCTTTCTTAGATACTATAAAACTGCTATCATGTCCCCTCTCAGTCTTCTCTTTTCCAAACTAAACAGCCCAGTTCTTTCAGTCTTCCGTCATTGCTCATGTTTTCTAGACCTTTAATCATTTTTGTTGCTGTTCTCTGGACCTTCTCCAATTTCTCCACATCTTTCTTGAAATGCGGTGCCCTGAACTGGACACAGTACTCCAACTGAGGCCTAATCAGCACAGAGTAGAGCGGAAGAATGACTTCTCGTATCTTGCTCACAACACACTTGCTAATGCATCCCAGAATCATGTTTGCTTTTTTTGCAACAGTGTCACACTGCTGACTCATGTTTACCTTGTCATCCACTATGACCCCTAGATCCCTTTCTGCAGTACTTCTTCCTAGACAATCACTTCCCATTCTGTGTGTGTGAAATGGATTGTTCCTTCCTAAGTGGAGCACTTTGCATTTGTCCTTATTAAACTTCATCCTGTTTACCTCAGACTATTTCTCTAGATTATCCAGATCATTTTGAGATTGACCCTCTCCTCCAAATCACTTGCATGCCTGACTATAGAGAATAACTGAAAAATCTGAGATATTCATTTTGGCAGTTTCCCACATAACAAGAGAGTGTGTGAGTCAGAGATAGAAACATAAATGGTATAACATAAATGCTTTTTTATATAAGGAAAATTATATGTTTCCTGACCTTTTGTGTGCCTGGGTACCAAATGGGTCTCAAGAGAATAAAAATTGTTTTCTTAGCAAATAAACAGAACTCATCTCTCTATTATTCCTGTATGCCTTTCAACATCACTTCCACAAGTGCAGCACTGACGGCCTCAGTCCTGGGCAACAAGCCTGAGGATAGTGGACTGTAGATTGTGGTCAATTTCTCTTCCTAGCTCTGCTACTAACACGTTTTGTGACATTCAGTAGGTCATTTTAGGCCAAAATTTTCAAATGTAGGCAATAGTTATATTCCTGAAAGCACATTTAGGTGCTTGAATGAAGTACTTGTCTAAGCTGCTGTGTGTCAAGTTTTTGTTTCATCTGTAAACCTGCAGTAATAATAATACTTACCTGCTGTTATTAGACTTAATGAACATTTGCAAAGTACTTTTTTGGGCTATAGAACTCCAAAACACTATTGTTATTACTACTAGTAGTAGTAATAAATAAATGCAGTAGAAATGGGGGGAAGGAAACATTTCCAGATAAAATATAAGAGGATGACATTTTTGAAGAGATGAAACACTGAGTGTAACAGGAGAGCTGAGAACATTAATAAGCAAGACTTGAATGAAAGGGGCTTTCTGCATATGAAACTCTGAGGATGCCAAGGAGAAAAACAAAGGAGAAGAAGCCACTAATGCCGGGTACCTACATGGCTGGCTTATGTCCAGCTGTTGCTAGATATGTAGGGAAATACCAAATATACTCCCTTGCTTTCCTCCTATGCCTATTTTGCCCCTCATGTATGGAACTGCCATCTAGGCCATGTCCCTGTGTTGTATATTGGGTTGTAGATATAGATCTTGTTGTTATGGTAACTGAGTAGGTCACTGGGGTCAGCCCAGCTAGTCTGGGCTTGTTCTGGTGAGTTCTGTGCTATGCAATAAAATGGACACTTGCACCTACTCCAGCTCTCTGCCTTTCCACTGATTTCTTCCTATGCTGTGAAACTCCCCACGACATAACACCCTGCACACCTGCATCTACTTTTTACATGTTTCCTTGTGAAGCCTCACCTCTCCCTAATGTAGGGAATAATTTCTGGACACGCTGGGTGCAGGTGAAAACAAGCAGAGGATTTATTGGTTCACACAGCTGGTGGAATACTCATCAGGAGTTAACCTGGTGAGCACTAACTCAACCAAAACATACATTAGATTATATAGGTAGCAGATGGACAGAGGAGAAGTGATTTGATAGGTCTAGCAGCAGAAGTGAGATATGCACATGAGCCAATGGTCTACAACAGTTACACAACATCTCCGCCCATTACCAATTTAACATATTATCACTAATACAAGTAATTATTCCTAACAAGCTAAATAAGCCAACATAAACAAAGGCATGTTGATGGTCATTTTGTCGGCCGGAAATATAATGTGTCTCCTGCGGGGGTGGTATTGCCTTGGCACAATCTTTGGGATCCAAGCTTATTTTCTAGGAACAAAGCAGACAATGAAAAACAATCCCACGCGGATGTTTGGTTGTTTGGTACCGGCCTTATCAAAGTGAGGCCCTTTTGGAATGTGGTTGACAGGGGAACTAGGGTCACAGTAACTGCTGTTCTGGATGCTTCTCAGGCTCGGCCTGATACTTTCAGATTTGAGTTTGTGAGTTCTCAGCAAGATACCATGACTGCCTCAATTTACCCTATGCTAGCCTGCATGGGGCTGTGGAGTTTCTCTTGGTGCAGTCTGTACTTTTTAGGTGAAACCAAAAGGCATAATTTCAACTACATATGGCCCTGAGACACTAAAATAAAATACCTCAGAGTTATATCCCTATGGGTAAGACTTTCAGAAGAATTTTCTGTCTAATCTGAAAAGAGGTGTAACAAGTAGATGTAACAGACAGACAGTACAGTGAAGTGGGACTGTTTTTTGGTTTCCTATATTCAATGGCTACGTCTACACTGGCATGATTTTCCGGAAATGCTTTTAACGGAAAAGTATTCCGTTAAAAGCATTTTCGGAAAAGCGCGTCTAGATTGGCAGGATGCTTTTCCGCAAAAGCACGGGGTTTTTTTGTGGAAAACAAATCTCTGCTGTCTACACTTGCCCTTTTGCTCAAAAGTTTTTCGAAAAAGACTTTTGCCCGAATGGGAGCAGCATAGTATTTCCGCAAAAGCACTGACAATCTTACATGATATCGTCAGTGCTTTTGCAGAAATTCAAGCGGCCAGTGTAGACAGCTGGCAAGTTTTTCCGCAAAAGCAGATGATTTTGCGGAAAAACTTGCCAGTCTAGACACAGCCAATATGTTTTTTAAAGAAAAAACTTATATTTATGAGGTGGCAGCTTTCTTTGTTCCACAATGCTTCTCACAACTACTAACTAAAATACAGGCAGTCCCCGGGTTACGTACAAGATAGGGACTATAGGTTTGTTCTTAAGTTGTATGTAAGTTGGAACTGGTACGTATTGTAGGGGAAACTCTAACCAAACATTTCTCCAGAGCTCAGTTTTATTCTCCCACACCTCACTTCCCTCAGTCCTGCAGACCAGGGAGACGTGGAGCGGCTTTTCTCGCCGCGGAGGACACGGGTGGCGGGACCGCGGCTCATTTCGGCGGTCTGCTGGGGCAGGGGCGCAGCAAGTGCGGGGTTGCCTCACCCCGTTTGTAAGTAGGGATCCGATGTAAGTCGGATCCATGTAACCCGGGGACTGCCTGTATATGTTTTCTAATGGTGCCACAGCTACTCTAAGGAACTAGGAGCATATTTTCAAAGGCAACTTCAGTCAGGAACCCTTTTGCTTATAAAAGAAAGATCTAAGTTGATTTTGTATTTGTTAGGAAAGAAAGCCATTCCAACTAGAACCTGCTGACATTCAAGGTCACTATAAAAACAACTCCATTTTCCAGCCACTCCAGTGAATCTGCTCTTGCGTTAATTCCTGCTTCTGGCAGTCTCTTTAGTGAATTATTAATTTAAACATAACTGCAAGGGGGAGAAAGAACAGGCTGTAGTCTCTTTCCAGTGTAGGAACAATATATGTTGTTCCATGGCACAGGAGAATGTTGTGGTTTATGTTATGAATAGTAATGTCTTGAAATGAAACCCCTTACCCTTTATTTCCACATTTTTGTGTGACGCTGCATGGTGTATCCTTTTAATTTTGAATAGCATATATTCTGTATTTCCGTCTTATGAAACAGAACTATAAAAAGCAGAGATACATTTAGAGTAAAAATATCTTATAGAAAGCTAGAACTATTAAATTATAATTGCTCTAAATAATAAAGAATTTTATAATGAGCATAAATCAATTACAGAGTATAACTGTCACCTCACGTACATAAAGTTAAGCATGCATGTAAGAGTTTGCAGCACTGAGACCTTTATTTTTAGCACGGAAACTATTTCAAATTTTACATTGTGCTTGCAGTTTGAAAGATTGTACACTCAACAGAAAATTAATAATCGGAGGCAATGAAGTTTTACATCTCAACATAATTATGTTGCAAGTGACAGGATTTGTGTTTGCAAGAATGATATATAATGTGAAGCAAAGAGTACTCGAAAAGCTGATTGAAATGTGAAAAGCAGAAGTGTGCATTTTGTTATATATACAACTATCATGAACTAAATTAAAATGAGGAACTGCAGAGATTTTATAATCAGCTGGGTATTTAAAAAATGAGAATAAATACAGTAGAACCTCAGACACCTCAGGAATGGAGGTTTTTTATATCTATAAATGCTTGTAACTCTGGACAAAATGTGATGATGGTTCTTTCAAATGTTTACAACTGAACATTGACTTAATATAGCTTTGAACCTTTACCATGCAGGAGACAAACACCGCTTTTTCCTTACTATTTTAATAGTTTATGTTTAACACAGTACTGTATTTGCTTTTGTATTTTTATTTTGTCTCTGCTATGCCTGATTATGTACTTCTGGGTCCAAATGAAGTGTGTGGTTGAATGGTCCAGTTTGTAAATTTGATGTTCCGTAACACTGAGGTTCTACTGGAAGTCTATATAGCCATGTAAGACTGAAAAATACAACATTTTGAAACTGGTATATGAAAAATAATCTCAGTTGAATTCCACTGTAACAAGAATTGAATAATAGCATGTTAAGGTTTCCTAGCCTCTGATTTTCGATTTCTCTTACTCCTCATAAAATGAGAGTTATGGGAGTCAGAGTAAGAAGTTCTCCTGCTCGCCATTATTTCAAAATAATGTCTTGCAGTGTAGACACCTTCTTTGTTATTTCGGAAAAACAGACAGCACACAAAGCACCCTCCTTCCCCACTCATGGTTATTCACACAGCACATAGCCCTGGGTCAGGCAGGCATGCTGCCTGAGAACTCGGTTATGCTGCTGGCCAGGAATCACCCAAGTAAGTCTCCTGGCCAAAGCCTGGCTCTGGCACTCCAGCCCCTCACTTCCTCTACCCTCTACCTCCCCAGTCCTGCCCCCTCTACTCCACATAACCAAAACCCTGTGCCCCGCTCCTGCAACCATACACCCCCCCCAGATCTAGCACCTTAATAGTCTGCCCCGGGTCCCAACTTCCTGCTGCCCTAGGTCACATCCCAACCCCCTGCACCCCAGTCTCCTGCTCTAGGTCACAATGTATTTAATGTATCAATTTGTGCTAAGCCCTTCTCTATTGACACTTCAGTCTGGGACAGTACCCCAGATTTGTCACCTGAAAAGAACAGCTCAGGTGTGGGGATCTCCCCCAAATCCTCTATATCAAAGTAAAGGGTGCATGCTGTTGTAGCCCCAGGCTGATTTGCTGGATGCCTTCTTAGTGGGGGCTTTTTTTTTTTTTTACTTTGAAAGGTGCTTAAAGGGACAGGGAGTATAGACAGAGGCGTGGGCTATGCTCACTGCTTTGAATTGGTGCTAGATTCCCTCCATTAAACGTGTCTGCAGCACAAAATAAGTTCCAGCAATACCCAATGGATCAGGGTACTTCCTTTGCAATTGCAACCAGAAAAGGCTACATTTTGGGGGGAAGCCCCCCCCAGTCCTTGCAGACTCCCCAGCTTCTGCAGTGGGTGGGAGTGGGAATCCTCCACAGCTTCCCAGCCCTGTCAGTAAGGGAGGGAATTCCCAGCATCTCAACAAGTCACTGCAAGGCTCGGGGAAGGTAGAAAGGGAATCCACGCTGCTAGTTGAAGGAAGCTTCAGTTGAGAACAGCCTTCACTAAACAAGTCCCAGACAGGTTAATCCACGCTCATGTAAGGTGCATCCCAAGCACGAGTAGCTTGAGCGAGACGGAGGCTGCAGAAGATTTACAACAACAGCCACCTTTGTAACTGCCACAGCATGAAAGGAATACTCCTGTCTGCTGACTGGGGCTTGGAAATGCCATGAATGGAGCAGAGGCTGTTTCCGGCACAGAGCCTGGTGCTCCCAGGCAGGCAGGGGGATGAGAGGATTGCCTGCTTGCTGGAAATTCAAAATGACATCTGATGTGGGGCCATTCATTGTCATAACTGACATAACAGCACGATTCACTTTGCTAATTTTGGATGAGTGAGCGAGCCCTTTTGGGTAACGTGAATGCCGAATGAGGATAGGGGGGAAGGGACTAGCAGGGAAGAGGCAGTGCTAATCTCAGGCAGGGTGCCTCTGCTTTCCTGAAGAAAATCCGGTCACTTCCTGCAGTGTTCAGCAAGGAGAGCATGGGACTGAGATTGTGGTTACATAGTCTGCTATGTGCATGTGTTTGTACCATGGTGAGCTGTCTGGGGGACAAATGTTTTTTCAGCATATCTCAGCACAGTAAACTATATAACCCACATTTCCCTTCCTTCCGCTCCCAACATCACTGCTATTCCTCTGTCCCACATGATCTCTGCTTTCCTTCCATTGACCTCACCTGCTCTTCTTCTTCTCCTTCCTCTTCCACCCCACTTCCCAGTCAAAGCTTCAGCAAAGCCCGTTTCCCTATGGAATTGATTTGGACTTATTTTTCCTGCATTTGGGGTGGGTAGGCGGCAGATGCTATGTCCTCTGAACCTTCCTCAGCATGACCACCAGGAATCCCTCCTTTCTCCTGTGATGGATCCCCAGAGGAGAACAGCACTAGGATACTAGTGATCATGAAGCAGTGTCAGAACTGTTCACGTTTCTTTGGCTTTACACATCACCAGCAGGGAAAAGGCCATTGCAATGGCCATGCAGAGTGAGTGGGAGGCTGGACAGCCAGGTCTCAGCTGAGTGCCTTTGGACACCAGAAGATATGCTGATCTCACAGGCAACTTTTATTTCACAGTCATCTATACTATACCAGTAGCACATTCCTGCTGTCATACTCTTATTGTTCAACCATGAAATTTTTATCCATAAAAAATTGAGGGTAAGATTTGAGTCATGTAAGGTTTTTACTTTATTTGATTCTATTCTTTCACACACAGTGCCGATCCACACCAAGCCAACCTACTCTGTCATTCCTATACATAAGTATTACAAGTATCACCATTGATTATCCTCATCCCACCATGTTTCTGTGATGTCTGTTATAGCAATATCTTCATTTAATGCTAGACATTCTAACTCAGCCATTTTATTAGACTTCTAACATTTATATTTAAAAACGTGTATGTTTTATTAACGTTCAGTGGGATTCTTTTATCTTTTGCCAACTTCTTTCCCATCCATTTTACTATGATACAGAGTTTTCCCCCTTTAATAAACTCATCCCTAAGGGAGGTATCTGCCTGAACTATATGTTCCTTCATATTTGTTCGCTTTCCTCCAGTTCTTAGTTTTAAAGCAAAATCCTCTACAACCTTTTAAATGTTACATGCCAGCAGTCTGGTTCCATTTTGGTTCATGTGGAGCCCATCCTTCCTGGATGCACTCTTGCTTTCTCCAAAAGTTTCCCACTCCCTTATAAGCCCTAAGCCCTCCTCCATGCATTGACACCCTGCCTGTATGTTCTGTGTATAGAGCTGGAAGCATTTCAGAGAATGCTATCCAGGGAGGTTCTGGATCTTAATTTCTTACCTAGTAATTTCTTACTCCTACTTTTTCCTATGTCACTATTATCTACATGTATCATGACCCCTACCCTATCCCCAGCACAGTACATAAGCCTGTCCAGGTGTCTCAAGAGGTCCACAACCTTCACAGCTAGAAAGCAATTTACTTTGCAGTATTCCCAGTCACTACAAGCCCCACTATCTGCATTACTAATAATTGAATCCCCCGTTCGCTATTACCTGACTCTTCCTATTAACTAGGGCTCCCTCCCCAGAAGAGTATTCTTCATGTGAGAGGATACTATAATGTCATCAAGAAGGATGGTCCCATGTATGGAGGTGGTTTCCTTATGTTCCAGCTTGATGTTCTCCTTCCTGAACAATTGTATTGTCTTTAACAGCACAGAGACTGTTAGACAGTACTGCCCCATGTACCTCTCTGTCTCCTTTAGCTCCTCCAGTTCAGCCACTCTTCCCTCCAGAGCTCATTTTGTGGTTCTGACAGCCTTGAGCTTCTTTCACTGCATGCACAGATGCCAGTTGCTGACAAAGCAGGTAATCATACATGCTGCTTTCAGGGCAATAATCTGGGTAGCTCTCAGTCTAATGCTGATCTTCCACCTGCCTTATTTTTATTCCTGTGGGGTTGGGGGGGGTTCATATTCCAGAGTGAGAGACATCAAAGCAGTGGTGGGCATCTTAGGCTAATGAGTATGCTGCATGAATGGCCTTCCTTCATCTCAGTGGGCTGCAAGATTATCATAACCAAGGCAGTCTCCTGGGATAAGGTAGATTTGCTAACTGCACTTGCTTACCTAGAATTTGCAGGGTGGAGTGATTGAACTGTAGCAATGCTTTGACTGGATGCCAAGGGAGCGCACAGATCTTATAGTTAACACTGTGTGCAATCAACACACGCATCTCACTTCATGTGCCCTTGCTCTACATGTGTGTCACTTAGTAATACCAGTAGGAAAAAGCTATACGGATGGAAAATAACGGAATCTAGCAAGCCTGCTGTGGGCAGTGGTAAACAAAATCTCTCATGGGCCGAAAGTAGAACCATGATGGACTGCAATGCAGCCCATGGGCCACAGGGGCTATGTCTACCCCTTTTTGTGCAAGATCCTTATGCCTTTAAAATAGAAATAAAAAGGGGGTGGTTTCGCAAAACGGACACATCCACACTGCTTGTTTTTGCGCAAAAACCTCTTGCACAAAAAGCATCGGAAGAGATTATGCAAATGAAGCACAAGAAAATGCTCATGAGCGCTTCATTTGCATTGCTTCTTCCGCAAAAAAAACATAGTGTAGACAAAGCCAGGGTTTCTTATCACTGCATCAAAGGATGCAGTTATATCACAAACATACCAGTTTATAGCAAAGTTACACAGCTATGGCAAAAATCCTAATGTACATTACACAAAGATGTGGCAATGTATCCTGCTCATGCAGTAAGTAACACCAAGAGGCACAGCTAGCTGCAAAAGCCTATCATGCAGTGAAATTTTGCCATTGAATAAATTCTCTATGTCCCACAATAATTCCAGAGATACTTGAGTCTGATTGCAGTAGACACATCTAAAGGTTACACTAGATATGGTAAAACAGAAACTTATTACAAGATAGTGGCCTAGCCTCATTATATCAAAATACACTACAGGCAAACAGCTCTATAAGCATTCTGAAACTCCTTTGGGACTTCAACAAGTAAAACTTCTCCATAATGTATTGGCTAATTGCTTATCAACAGTTTTGAAATAAAACATGCTGCCTTCTTACACCCATTCGGTACAGCATGCAGTGGCTGCAGACAAATGATTTTCTGGCAGTGTCTGCGTTCTGGGGAACATCTTGCTCCAAGCTTTTCAATGTACAGCAATCAAAAAAGCTTTTCAAACCCGAGCCATTCTTTTTCGATGACAAATCTGAGGAACTGTCCCAGATTGACATGTCATTAGAGGAGTTTTTGGAGCCAATTGATAAATTAAACAGTAATAAGTCATGAGGACCAGATGGTCTTCAAACAAGAGTTTTGAAAAAACTCAAATGTGAAATTGCAGAACTGCTAACTGTGGTATTTAACCTGTCATTTAAATCAGCTTCTGTACAGGATGGCCGGAGGATAGCTGATGTGATGACAATTTTTAAAAGGGGTTCCAGAGGTGATCCCAGAAATTACAGGCCAGTAAGGCTAACTACAGTACCAAGCAATTTGGTTGAAAAAACAGTAAAGAATAGTAACAAGAACAAAAATAGTACAGAATTATCAGAGACATAGATGAACACAATTTGTTGAGGAAGATTCAACGTGGCTTTTGTAAAGGGAAATTGTGTCTTGCCAATTTACTAGAATTCTTTGAGGGAATCCATAAGCATGTAGATAATGGCAGTTCAATGAACATAGTATACTTGGCCTTTCAGAAAGCCTTTGACAAGGTAGTTTACCAAAAACTCTTCAACAAAGTAAGCTGTCATGGGATAAGAGGGAAGGTCTTCTCATGGACTGGTAACTGGTTAAAAGACAGGAAACAAAGGGTAGGAATAAATGGTCAGTTTTCAGATTAGAGAGAAGTAAATAGTGGTGTTCCCCATGTGTCTATACTGGGACCAGTACCATTCACCATACTCGTAAATGCTTTGGGGAAAGGGTCAAACAGTGATGTGGCAACATTTCCAAGATAGTTAAGTCTAAAGCAAACTGAAGAATTACAAATAGATCTCAAAAAACTGAGTGACTGGACAACAAAATGACACGTGAAATTCAATGTTGGTAAATGGAAAGTAATTCAGATTAGAAGACATAATCCCCACTATACATATAACTGCTACAACTCAAGAAAGTGGTCTTGGTATCACTGTAGATAGTTCTTTGAGACCATCCACTCAATGTGCAGTGTCAGTCAAAAAAGCTAACAGACTGTCAGGAGTCATTATGAAAAGTATAGGTAGTACTAGCGTAGACAGCACTAGAAGCTGAAATAAGCTATTTTGACTTTAATTGACATAGCTGTGTAGCTTATTTCATCTTTAGCCCTGCTGTGTAGATGTGCCCTTACAGAGTAAGGTTGGCAGCTAAGCAGGGGTTTTGGATTTAGGGGCCTAAAGTGACAGCTAGACATATATTTCCTGATACCCTTGTGAGTGAGATAAAGATATCCAAGCATGGGTTAACTTGAGATTTTATGGGACTGTTCTAGAACATGCTTATGAATGTTTCAAATGGTGTGTTCTCTGTCCCAAACGAGAGTTCTGACTCTTGGCTAGAAATGATCTAAACAAAAGCAGCAACCAAACTTTAAAAATAGCTCAGTTTTCTTGTCACCCCCACCTGAAGAGCCAAGTGCCAAGAGTTAGATCAGGCAGCTATTCCTCAAAGGAAAGGCAAGAGGACCAGCTAGATGTTCCCCAAAGATAACATCAAGTAAATGGAAATGCCTGGGGGATGTTGAGAACAGAAGTGTCTCTAAAAAAAAAGAAAAGGATCTGGAATCTCTGAGAAGGGAAGGCGCTACATAAACTGATACTTAAAATCACAGAAATTTAGCACGCCAGTATTTGAAAGTGAATGTATTGGCCTAGATGCCTATGATATTACTTCAGAGATGCCAAGTGGCAGCTCATAGTTATGTGGAGCAGGTGGCTGCATATCTCAGAATATTTGCAGTTGTGCAAGTCTGTCCAATCACATTAGGAAACCTTTTCAAGCATCCACAATTCAAATCTGTCACTAAATTTTGCCTTTGTTCTCCCAGCACAAAACCAGAAAGAGTGTTTAGAATCAAGTTCGCTCTCTTATCTCCAAAGAGGCTAGACATCCAAGTACAGCCTCTCCATAACTGTTATCCTAGCCTCTCTGCGCACACACACACCCCCTCCCACATGGAGACTCCATCACTGCACCCTGATAAATCCAGATTCGGTGGTCTTTGTTTCTAATCCACCCCAGTGATTTCTGCTAGACAAGGCCCTTCCAAGTCAACACAGAACTTTCCTTCAGTGCACAGTGTGCATAAGGGCCTCCATCTTTGGAGCCATTTTACTTGCCTCTTTCCCCCTGCAGAGATGTGTTCTCTGCTAGAAGTGCCATGAATCCCTTGAAATCATGGTAAAAGCCTAGAAGAGAGCAGGGATTTAATGAAAAGAATAATGAGAAACTTTTTTTCTAGAATTATACTGAATAAAGGCAATCCTATTTATTATTTACATCCTTCTTGATTTTAATGAGCAGTCTTAGTGATAATTGCCAGGTTGTGCATAGTCAGGTTGCTGTTTTCATTATTTTTCACCATTTTATAATGTTTTTAAAATTGTAAATGTTCAGTGAATTTTCTTCTGTGACGAGGTTACTGGCCTAATGGGTGATGGGGAGGGGGAAGCATCCTGTGCAATATACAGTATATTGATTTTACTGTATCTTGTCACAGACCCACATGACATTCTCATAAGCAAACTAGGGAAAGGTGGTCAAGATGAAATTTCTAGAAAGGGGTGCTAGACAGCTTGTTCCTTCACCCACCCACTTCCTTAGTTGTTCACACATGAACACAGAACAGCAAGGGTTGTCTAAACTACATCCCTCTTTTGAAAGAGGGATGTAAATTAGGCAGATAGAAATTGAAAATGAAGCCAGGATTTGAATTTCCTGCACTTCATTTGCATAATGGCAGCCGCACATTCTTTCAAAAATAGGTATTTCGAAAGTGAAACTGCTGTCTAGACGCGGTTCTTTTAAAAAAACCCTTTTTTGAAAGATCCTGTACTCCTCAGCATGAATCCAGTTTCCTTTTTCCCTTGTTCCCAACTTGCTTCCTGTTTGCTCTCCAATTTAGGGTATGTCTACACTGCCACCCTAGTTTGAACTAGGGTGGCTAATGTAGGCATTCGAAGTTGCAAATGAAGCCCAGGATTTAAATATCCTGGGCTTCATTTGCATCTTGCTGGGCACCGCCATTTTTAAATCCCCCTTAGTGCGGACTCTGTTCCACGAGGAGTAACGGTAGTTCGAATTAGCCTAATTCGAACTACCTACTCCATGCCGCGTGTAGCTGCGGGCACGGAGTTCGCACTAAGGGGCATTTAAAATGGTGGCACCCAGCAAGATGCAAATGAAGCCCGGGATATTTAAATCCCGGGCTTCATTTGCAACTTCGTATGCCTACATTAGCCACCCTAGTTCGAACTAGTGTGGCAGTGTAGACATACCCTTAGGGTATGTCTACACTACCCCACTAGTTCAAACTAGCGGGGTAATGTAGGCATACCGCACTTGCAAATGAAGCCCGGGATTTGAATTTCCCGGGCTTCATTTGCATAAGCCGGGCGCCGCCATTTTTAAATCCCGGCTAGTTCGAACCCAGTGCCGCGCGGCTACACGCGGCACGGAGTAGCTAGTTCGGATTAGGCTTCCACGAGGAGTACAGCTAGTTCGGATTAGAAGCCTAATCCGAACTAGCTACTCCGTGCCGCGTGTAGCCGCGCGGCACGGGGTTCGAACTAGCCGGGATTTAAAAATGGCGGCGCCCGGCTTATGCAAATGAAGCCCGGGAAATTCAAATCCCGGGCTTCATTTGCAAGTGCTGTATGCCTACATTACCCTCCTAGTTCGAATTAGGAGGGTAGTGTAGACATACCCTTATATAGTAACTAACAGACTTACCCAGCATTGCCTGAGTCCTTCAGGGAAGGGCTAGCATTGTGGGTGGTGCAGGACTCTGAGCAGAGCTTTGGGGATTTGGGGAGGGAAGTTCAGGAGACTGGGGCGGCGGCTGTATGTGTGAGAGTGAGGGTGGGGAGGTGAAGAGGGGCTCCAATGCAGGGTGTCCCATTCAGCCCTGGCCTTTTCTCTCCCCACAGTCCCTTTCCTGGGGCCAGGGTTGTAGGGGAAAGAAGGAGCCTTCAAGCAGGCTGCTGGTGAGCTCAGAAAGCTAACTAAGGGCTGGTTGTACACACAAGACTGGAAGCAGCATGCACCTTGCCAGGGTTGTTATGGAGGACCAGCATGTTGTGGGAGGGTGGGCAAAGCAAGGATTGTGAGAAGGGAAACACATAAAGGGTCAGTGAGTGGATAATAGAAGCAACATGTGACTGGCTGCATCTGACACCTGCTCACACTCACCAACTACAGCAGCTCAGAGCCAGTGTCAGCTGGAAATGGGATGGGGTGGCAAGGCCATGCTGTCTGAGAGCTGGGATGCTGTGGTGGCTGCACAGATACACCAGGAAGGAGAGTGGCTGGCATCTTCATTCCGCCATCAACCTTGCACACCCACTTCCATTGCTGGCTCTGCACCCCACTGGTGGGCAAACGGCTGATGGGCAGGGATCTGGCTAGCAGCAGGACCCATCAGTACAGAGAGAAAAACCAGGACAATTTGTCCTATTTTAAGAAAAAGTCGGGACTCCTGTAGAAGGGTTTAAATATGGACTGTCCCTTTAAAAATGGAATGTCTGGTCACCCTAAGGATGTGGTTAGTAAAGTTGCTCATTCTAAAATAGGATAGTTTGCTTCATATGCACATTTATATTGAATGATGCCTTAATAGACACACATTGTCAAACACAACTTTGTGTTTCTCTAAAAGTTCAAAAAAATTGTACTGACAGATATCAAACCTGGCACTTCACGTTAATAATTCATACTCCTTAGGTGTATTTCTTTTCTTTGAGCCATTTTATGTGTTGTCTTGAATATAAATATAGCAACAAGAAAGGGAAACAGTTACATTATTGAGAAGATGTGAACTGACATAAACAATCCTACTTGTTTGTTTCTTTGCAGATAGAAAGGAAGTGAAGGTGGGAGAGTATAATGCTGTAGCTGATACACTGGAAATAATCAACAACACCATCAGATTCCAAGGTAGGCCAGGAAATGGAAGAGATGAATGACTGTTGTATGGATTGCTATATAGTTCAGAGTTCCATGCTTTGTACAGACACATTTTATTATCCTGGTGCTGAAAAAATGGTTATAAAATCAGAGCCTGAAGGGATAAGGGCCAGTGTCTCATGCTTGATATTTCTTTGTGTCATGGAGGCTCTTAAAAGCTGCAAAAGGAGAATTCAGAAAAGAAAGTAGCAATATTTTGAATGATTGTATTGTTGGTATTTCTCATTGCAACATCTTGTGCTAATTGTACATGATCTGTGAAAATGGATATTTCAGTGCCTTTCAGAATATGTTTTCTTTCTCACGTTCACAAATTCAAAATGCTTTGATTTCATTCTTATGTCACCTCCACCAATCAGTCTCACTAGCATGACGTGTGAGTATATAAAGAGGAAGTTACATTTCTCTTAGTCTTTGTAACTACATGAAGATACCAGTTGTCATTTTATTGTCTTCCATAAACTTATAGAAATGAATAAGGGATTTCTTTTTTTCACGGAGAATAGTTATGTGCATGTGTCATTAGGTACAGAGAAAGGACCAGATCGTGGACCCTTCTAAGGTTACTTTATGCTGGTCTAATAGCACAAAGTAGCATTAAACTTGTTTTAAAGGGTCCTATTATTATTCCCCCAGCACAAGGGGATGCTTGGGTGATGCAGAACTGTGACACACTACTTCACCCAGCACTCCAGCAGAAGCTGTATTGCCAAGGTGTCCCCACCCTCATGCAGTCTCTGGCTGCTGCAACGGCTTTTATTATTTTGGGGGAGTTGGTGCTACTTCCTACCTCATATAGAATACTAAACAACTTGTCTGGTGTTTAATTGGTCCTTCAGGACATGGGGCTGGCAGTGTGAGGGGTGCAGGAGTCAGGGCAGGAGCTGGGGGATGTGAGGGCACAGGGGAGGGAGCCAGAGGTGTGTGTGTGTGTGTGCAGGAATCAGGGTTGGGGGTTGAGGAGGGGCTCAGGGCAGGGAGTAGGGGTACAGGAGTCAGATCAGAGGGTTGGAAGGAGGGAGATATCAGAGGAGAGGGGCTCAGGGCAGGCGGTTGGGGTGGCCACCGGCTTCTCCATGGGAGCAGTGTGGGCTGCACACCCTGCACACCCTGCATTCCTGGGGTGAGCATTGGGAGAGAGATGCACAGGCCTCTGGCCAGATTCTACCCAGGCCTGGTACGGGAGACACACAAGCCTCCTGCCAGCTTCTATACGGGTTCGGCCTAGTAGTGGGAGAGGCTGTTCCTTGAGGCAGGCTGATGGCCAGCAGCTGTTCACCAGGCTGTGAGGTGCCACCCTTCTGCTTGCTGGGGCACTTGCTGCCCCCCTGTGGTCATCGGTGAGTATAACTGTCCCTGCTCTAATCCCTCCCCCCCTTTTGTTTGATATGATACAGTCACATTCCATGGATATCCCATTATCATGGAATAACCAAACTCTGACCTTGTTTTAAGTTACGATAAGAGGAAGCTGCATAGCAAATTTGGTGGTCTTACTATTTAGGAGGAGTTCTTGAACAAATGGACTCACAGATGGACAGACAGACGCACATTTCTAAAATATATAGCTAGAGCTACATTATAACCCCTATTATAGTTACCAGCTATTAAATTGATTTCCATTCTACAAATGTGAAAAATAAATCTTATTCGTTGTTTCAGTTTAATACTGATGCAAATAACTAATATGCTCTATGAAGTAGCTTAAGTATGGTATCCTTTATTATAAGCCTCTCATTCTTTATTGTATTTTGGTCATTTTACTTATTGCCTGTTTAGTTTTGTGGAGAACATCGCCCTTCTAGTAAATATGTAACTCCTTAAAAAATCTCTGCAGAAGATTTGTCGTCTGAAGGGGGAATTCTCAGGTGTGTTGTTCTAGCACAGCTAGTGTAAAATAGCTGCAAAGCAGCCAGAAGGCACTTGCAGGGAATATCCCCAGGACATGGTCTCAGAGGTAGCGCAGAGCAGGCACAGACCTTCGCAAGAGCCTCCTCACAGGTCTGTTCTAAGGGTGAGTGGGCAAAGATGAGCTTGCACTGATTATTACTACAGGCAGTCCCCGACTTACGCGGATCCGACCCGCACTTACGAACGGGGCTTTCTTTCCCCGGAGCTCGCAGGCAGCGATCCGCCACCTCGACCTCCGGGGCGAGAAAAGCTGCTCCCGGTGCCCCTGGTCTGCTGGAGACCATCTCCAGCAGACCAGGGGCACCGGGAGCGAAGCCGCAGCAGCGGCGGGTTCCCGTGCTTCTGAGGCTTTGCCAGAGCAAAGCCTCAGAAGCGCGGGAACCCGCTGCTGCTGCGGCTTCGTTCTCGGTGTCTCTGGTCTGCTGGGGACCGTCTCCAGCAGACCAGGGATACCGGGAACGAAGCCGCAGCCGCGGCAGGGTCCCGCACCTCTGAGGCTTTGCCAGAGCAAAGCCTCAGAGGTGCGGCACCCTGCTGCCGCTGCGGCTTTGCTCCCCGTGTCCCTGGTCTGCTGGGGGGGGGCGCAGCTAGTGTGCCCCCCCCAGCAGACCAGGCTTTTGTTGTGGACCCTGGGGCAGAGCAGAAGGGGCGCTGCCGGTTGGTCCTGCAGCGCCGCTCTGGGCATTACTGGACCAACCCAGCAGCACCCCAGCTGCTCTGCCCCAGACGTCCTGATTCAGCCGCTGCTGGTCAGTTTCAGCAGTGGCTGAATCAGGACGCCTGGGGCAGAGCAGCTGGGGCACTGCTGGGTTGGTCCAGTAGTGCCGAGGAGCGGTGCTACTGGAGCAACCCAGCAGCACCCCAGCTGCTCTGCCCCAGGTGTCCCCAAGTCAGCCACTGCTGAAACTGACCAGCGCTGACTACAGAAAGCCCGAGGCAGAGTTGCTCTGCCCCAGGCTTCCTGGAATCAGCTGCTGATCAGTTTCAGCAGCAGCTGACTTGGGGACGCTTGGGGTTCTTAAGTTGAATCTGTATGTAAGTCAGAACTGGCGTCCAGATTCAGCCGCTGTTGAAACTGATCAGTTTCAGCAGAGGCTGAATCTGGATGCCAGTTCCGACTTACATACAGATTCAACTTAAGAACAAATCTACAGTCCCTATCTTGTACGTAACCCGGGGACTGCCTGTATGCCCCAGTATGTTACCATAGTGCAGCAGCCTACTAGAGTTTTCACCTAGGACACACATTAGGGCAGCCCTCGGGGCTGTTCTCACCTGAGTTGTGGGGACAAAACAGATCCCGGAAGCCCTGGGAAAGGGTAGATACAGTCTGTCTCCCTTCAGCTCCTGAGCCTGCCTCAGCCCAGGTGCAAGGATGATTTTTCTGAGGGAGTGTTCCCGGTATCTGCTTCCTGACAGGTTAGGCATATCATCACAGGATCACAAGACCAACCAGCTGCTTCTATAAAAGCCTTGGTATAATATCTACACCACATGATCAGTCATATACTGATGTCCCATTGGGAAATGTATTTAAACCAGATTCAGGGAGGAAAAACACATGGAATGTTTTAAAACATTTTTCCAAGTTAATTTTCTTATGAAATCATAGAATTACATTTGTATGCTTCATGATTGTTTTTGAATGGCCTTAGAATGGAGGCTTAGGGATTTTTTTCTATAAGAAATTATGTATGTGCAACTTTGTCTTTTTTTCAAACCCCTCCCCCATAATGCTCTTCTTTCTTTAATCAGCAATGAGAAGGGTAGTTATGGTAGGATAGACTGTTAATCTTTCTCCAACCTCATCTATTAAATGAAATCAGTCACGTTTCACAAAAGTTAGCAAACTCCAACTCTAAGTCACTACATAGGAGTAAGCAGGGCTGGCGATAGATGAGGCTGGGGGAGGGGGAAGGTTCGGTCCTCTAGAAGAAGCAGAGAGGCTAGGAATAACCAGCCCTCAGTGCCACCTGGACTATGCCATGCAGGTCTTCAGCAGTGATTTAAAGAGCTTGGGACTTTGTGGAGGCCTTTTTAAATCACAGGTCTTGGAGCAAGTCCCTCTTTCTTCACCCCTCCCTTCCCCCACACCCGGTGGTGGCCCTAGGAGAAAAAGTTTGCTGTACCCTCTGTGGGCAGGTTTCAACCACTGAGACAGCTTTAAAAGATAAAAGCCTGTGGAGGGAAGAGTGATCTTGCCAGTGGGACTCAGAAATGCTGGGTTCAGTTCTTAGTTGTGCTTTGGATTTGCAGTGTGACTTCTGTCTCGATTACTTAGGCTATTTGGCCTGTTGAATGTAGCTAGTTGGCTTGAATGATATAGCAGTTTGGCTGGTTAAGTGTTGCTAGTTTGCTATAGCAGTAGCCACTATGGTGACCTTTTTCATAATTTTTTTTCAAATACAACAAATGTAACAATATACATGATTCACCATAATACACAAAGTAAGTCAGAGATGGTTAGGATAAAGAAAGTAAGAGGAAGCAAGATACCTATCTCCAGAGTTTGGAGTTCACTGAGCTCTAAAAACGTATCCCAAATTACTTTGAGTTTTTGGGCATTCCCCTTCTGTGGAACGTCAGTCATCCATTAGATGCAAGGTCAGCTGCATCACTGAGCCTGTATCAATATTTGGAAAGGATCAACTTTTCCATTTTTGAAGGATTAATTTTGTAGTGACCAAATTGCACGTTTGAAAGCATGCCACCTTGTTAACAGTTAAATCAAGAACATATCCAAAAACAGATGCCCACAAGAACCGTTAGGGCCAAAGCTTATAGCAGTAGCAAACCTGAGGCTAGAAGTAACTCAGGAGAAAAAACAAGTTTTGCTCCATGTCTTTCACATCCTCAGCAGCCAGGCCAGACAGTATTGCATAAGACAGTTTGGTCAATATTGAGCTTATCCACCATGCAGTTTAAACAGCCACAAACTTTTTTTGGTAAATAGACAGAGGCTCTGATTCTAAACTGTGCTCTAATTGCTAGTGAAACAAGAGTGGTAAAGATTCCAAACTAGACTCTCGTCCTTGATCCAGTCCTTTTGTGTAGAAAGAGGGACAAAAAGGCAGGAAAGCTTGACTTCATTGCCTAGTTGGATATTCCTCCAGTGTATCCCCTGGTGGTATAGAGCTGACTGCTAAGTTACCCCTTTCTCTGTCCCCATTCTAGGGGGAGTTTTGGGCTAGGACTGAGAAAAGTAATGCATGACCATTTGGCCTCCATCAATCATTGGCTCATATGCTTTTGGGGCCATAGCCAGCTGCACTCAGCCTTGCTGGGAAGGTTCTGCTATAAAATTGGCCCTAATATTAGACTTTTAAATGGCTCAATGGCAACTCCCACCCTAACTGATAACTGATCCTATGAATTCAATGGGGAAGGGTTAAACGTAAGAGCCATGGTGGGAGAATTTCCAGTGTCTGAATGAGTTAAGCTTAACTGGTTAGAATGAAATCTGCACTACTTGCAGAAAGACTGTGTATTCAAGTTCTATGCAGAAACATGTTGAGCAGTTCTGAGCATGAGATTTAGTTGGGAAGGGGAAAACCCTATTGTAGTTC